>NC_056737.1:231244434-231296934 GCF_019279795.1 Protopterus annectens
ACCTTCCTTTCAACTGAAGGCCTCATTGACATAGGAGTTCCAGAAGGTTCTGTCCATAGTCATTGCTATTTTCCCTTTTCATCACTGATACATACGTTGACCTACTCCACCTCAGCTTCGTCATTTATGCAGATCACTTCAGTGGGTCTGCTGGACAGAGTTACAGGGAACTAATCTAAGGGGGCGGCGAAAGCCAACACATTCTGGCTAGGCTTATAAATGCCTTTGGGCAGATAGCCTAGTACCTACCTATGAACCTATGAACCTATGACATCTTACTTCTGGAATCATATCAGAATACCTTGACCGTTCAACAGTAAATACAATCTAGCTTTACAGATTAATGCTACTAGTCAATCCCCCATCATGATATTTGGCACCTCACAAACACTTCCCAAATCCCCAAATATAATTAAGACTGAATGAGACAGCAATGTACAACCACTAGTAAAAGATCAGAAATACCTAGGAATCCTGTATTACAACTCATAAAATGATTTCTTTGGTTACACCAATTTGCTCACCCAGGCTAGGTCTAACTATTTGGAAATGGCTACCTGCAGAGGTGGGTCAGTAAGAGATATTTTAATTATTTAAAAACATAGTAAAATAGCAACTATTTAAGGACATCAAATGTTCTTGCTTCTGTGGCAATGGCTAGTCCTTGCAACTCATTCAGTACTCTTATCTTTTTTGAAAATATATTTTTAACAAATGACAACTGATTCATCTCTTACCTTAATTGTAATATTGTAGATAATACCACTTGCATTTATAATTGAAAATAACATACAAATGTATTTTTAAACAAAAACTTATTTATTGAATTATTACTTATGAAATAGGCAAGCATACATTTATATAAATGAAAACAAACTATAATGACATATTTTCAGTTGCAAACAATATACATCACATGCAACCTTCTATCCAGTCATTGTCAGTCAAACATTACATAGCTCATTCAATTCCTGTCTTCCCTTAAACCTCATTCCTCCTCCAAAACATTATTCTGCATGTATTGTTCCCACAATTCCAACTGTCTATGTGATTTGCTAATGCCGTTTAATAAAGATCCTGCTTCCAGTGGTTTTATCTCTGTTACTATATTCACTACTGTTCAATACAGTTAGCTTAGACTTTAGCTTCCATTTTCTAATAATTGCTTTTTTTGGCAGCCACCAGAATTAAACTCATCAAGATGGTATGTCTAGGCAATTCAGATTGTGTATTACAACTCAGAAAATTATTTCTTTAGTTACACCAATTTGCTCACCCAGTGTTTCTGACAGAGTATTCTGCAGGGAATTTTTAAAGTCTGTCAACTCATTACACACCCAAAATATACACATAACACCACAAACATTTGTAATCTAGCTAAGGAAAAATTCTTTGGAGTCTGCTTCGGGTATAAAAGTACCTATGCAAGCACTTCTAAGAAAAAACCCTAAATCTTCCAGACTTTGTTTCATATTTTGAAGCCATACATATAGTCTCCCATTGTTTATTTGTGACTTGCTTATCCAATCTCTCTCTCTCTCTCTCTCTCTCTCTCTTCCTAATCCTCTCTGACCTACTCTGAATGATTCCTATAGTTGTCATGCACAATTTTACATGCCCTACTAATTATCCTTTTTTTAACAGCAGCTTCTGTTCTAGATTCCTAGGTTCATAGGGTACTAAGCTAATGGCCTTAGGGCCTTTACAAGCCTAGCTGTGTAAAAAAAAACTGTGTATCCTAATAGACCATCATTAGATGGTCATTGTTAGTAGAATGATTCTATCCTCAGCACCAACTGCCTCGTCCATGAGGGGAATTTATGCTCACCCATCTGATTGTCAAGGTTGCACTTAAATAGGGTTATTGAGGAGCTCTGTTTCACATGAAGTGGGAGGCTATTCCAGAAGAGTGACAATCTCTGGGAGATAAATCTGTCTCTCCAACTTGATCGGTTAATGTCACAGGCCAGGATGAGATCCCTAGAACAAGTAACTCTTGTCCAATTTGACTTACGGATGTGCAGCATTTTCACTAAGGCAGGTCAGAGACTGCTCTGTTGGCCAGGCACAGATCACCTCTCAGCAGCCTGTATGATATATAGTTCAGTGAAAGGGCTTTCAATCTCTTCATGTATGACATGTTTTGGAGGCCCTGGATTCTCTTGGTTAGTAAACCCTGTGGTCTCTCCAGGTGCTGCAGGTGTCTGACGAGGTACATACAGACAGGAGCGTTGTACTCAATTAGTGGTCTGATAAGGGTTGACTACAGTGTTGCTATAACTTCCTTAGTCTTGCATGCAATGCCCTTATTTATGAGATGTGCAATGTAGAAAGCTTTCCTTACCACTATGGATACATGGTGATTGAAGTTTAGATTGCTACCAACCTGTGTTCTGAAGTCTCGTACTACTGGGATTAAACTTAGAGGGGTGCTAGCTATATCATAATTAGCAGGAGCTACTTCTTTGCCAAAGGGGGATAATGAGGCATTTTTTGCATTTAGTTTTAGTCTGTGACTTTGGCACCAATCATTTGTCTGTGTCCGTCCCTTCTGTTATATGTTATCATTGTTGGGTAACTCTATTATTGCACCCAGTTTATAGTCATCTGCAAACTTTGTAAATCACAGGCCATCTACTTTCACCTGGACTTCAGATAAATAGATTCCAAACAGTGGAGTTTCTAACAAATTTGACTCCCCAACTTTGGCAGTGTGCATTCTGTTGGTGAGCCAGTTGGCTACCCATCTAGTAATGTATGGCTTAATCCCCAGCTGGGAGAGTTTCTCAATGATTCCTGACTGGGGAATTGTGTCAAAAGCCTTGGCTAAATCAAGATAGGTGGTATGTACTGCTTTGCTCTCATCCAAAGCTTGAAGAAACCAAACTGCATTGGGTCACCTATGTCCTTGTTGATAAGGTCCATAATGATTATTTCCATGCCATTGGAGATAAGGCTGGTTAGCCTTATGGGTCAATAGTTCCCAAGGTCAATTGATGGACCCCCGTTTGGCAAGGGGATTACTGTTGTTGTTCTCCAGTCTGCTGGAACAAAGCCAGTGCTCAGACTATGGTTAAAGATAGTGTCAAGTGGCTCCTCTAGGTCTTGTTTTAGATTGTTTATTAATCAGCCTGAGATGTTATCTGGTCCCATAGAGGCCATGCTTTTGGCGTTGGAGAGTACTTGCATGACCTGTTTTTTGGAGAAACTCGGTAGAGAATTGGTATCAGGAATGCTGTGAGATATGGTTGTTGTGTACAGGGAGGTGAAGTTACTGCCAAATCTGTCAGCTAACAGGTTGGTAATTTCCCCGGGTTCAGTGTGAGTGGTACCATCCACTATAAGTTTGGCACCCAGATGGGCATTCCCTTTTAGTTTTTGGATGTAGCTAATGAATTGCCTTTAGCTAGGGATGCTAATTTAGTCTGTAACTAGCCTTTGAGGACTTTACAAGATATCTGATTTGCTTGTTCAAGCTGTGGGGGATATTCTTCCTCTGTTGAATAAGTTCTCTCTTGTTTTTAGATATCAGTTTTTTTCTTTTGTTATATAACTTATTAATACTTACAGTCCACCAGGGTAGTTTGTTTTTTTGGGAGGACCTGGTTTTGGTCCTCTCGGGTACAGCTGAGTCAATACATTTGTTAACTGACTATATAGAACATTTGTGTACTCCTCTGCATAGGAGTTATTGTTGTCTGTGTTAGCAAAGGCTTTGAAACCTTTTTATACCATTGCTTAGTAGGGTATAGTTTGTGTTGGAGAAATGTTTCAGTTTTTTGCACCTGTTGGGGTGGAAGGGAGGTCTGAGCTTTACTTCAAACAAGACAGATTTATGGTAGTGCAGTGCCCCTCCCAATATCTGTGTGCACTAGGTCTAGGATATTTGAGCCCCTTGTTGGGGTGCAGACCAACTGTTCCAGGGCATTTGAATTAACACAGTCCAGGAACCTCAAAGTGGTCAGGTCAGTGCTTGTGTAAGTCACCCAGTCAATGGAAGGATAGTTGAAATCTACCATGACCAAGGTGTTTGGCTGTATACTGAGTGCTTTAACAGGTTTAGGTAGGTGGCATGCTTCTTATTCATGGTGAGGGACCTATAGCTAGCAATGATGCGATAGGGGATTTTACCTATAGTTATTTGGACCTGGAGTAGCTCAAGAGAGTCGTACTGTTTTACCAGTCTCAAGGTGTATTTGGATTTAATGAAGATGGATAAACCTCCACCTTTGGTTCTTTCATGTCTGTTCTAGGGGTTTGAAAATGTGAAAGGCATCAGCATCTTCCAAGGTGAGGAGTGCTTCCAGGGAATTCAGTTCACAGTGAGGCTCTTAGCATTAAGCAGCAGAATCTTGAGTTTGTTGCTAGTGGATTTCTTTACATCAGAAGTTTTGTTGTTTAGACATTCCCTAAAAAAGGCACTGTGGGGGACGCAAGTGTTTTTGCCAGTATCCGAAATCCTTGAAGAGACAGGTGAAGGTAATTTCTGGCAAAGCAGCGTGATCTGTCGATCATGCCTTCCCAGGCTGACAGATTCTGGCTCCCCCTGGAGTGACACCAGAAGCTAAGCCAATTATTGAAATCAATCATGTTTTGTCTATATTGTGATATCATCCTAGGTGAAGTTAGAATGCTGCTTAGGGTTAGGGACATACCTGCCTGGGACACATAATCTTAAAGTTTAGTCATGTATCTCTTCATATTGTCCAGACAGGTACGTCTCAAGTCATTCACTCCAGCATGTACTATGACAGCATCATAATGGGTGTAGTTGCTGAGCGACTTGAATGCATGCTTGATTTGACAAATCTTGGCACCTGACAAGCAGCTGACCATGACCTTCTCCTTGTTCAACCTTGTGAGGGGGACATCTGTGTGTCTTACTGTTCAGTCACCTCTGACCAGTGCATTTGGTTTTGAGGTATTTTGCCTTAGGTGCGTAAATGTTGAGACACTGGTATGTGTGTTGTTATGTGTAGTGGTGGATTCTGTTCATGTACTAGTATGTGTGGATTGTTTGCACTTGGGAGGTCTCTGGTCTTAGTCAGTACCTCCACATATGTGGGTTTATGTGTCTTGACCTTATCTTGTGTGGATAGATGTGTGTGCTGACAATCTTTTTGATGTCTTGTTTATTGTTACGTGAGAGGACTGATTCTAGTTTCATGGTATAGTTACATCTCTCACATAATGTATTTGTTTGCTTTAGGAGCAAGTAGTTGTCAGTATAAATGAGATAATTGCTATATTGCATCAGGATGCCCATGTCAATCAGACTGGCTGGAGAAATGTTGGGAAACTGACTCTCCATAGTAGAAGTAATTCTTAAGTCCTAATTTGTGAGAGAGCAAATCAGATCAGCTATTGCTCTGGGATTAACAAGTGGACTTATTCTATAAAAGTTCAGGGATGGAAAGTGGGGCAATGCAGTTCAGTACTCAGCTGAGTTACCTGCAGTGTAGAAGTGCACAGCTGTGTTGCCCACAGAGCAGCAGGGAACCTGGAAGGGTTTCACTGTCTGGTATCTAAGGAAAAATGTTACTAGGCATTTGTGTCTATATAGGGCACTATTAATTCCCATTGGATGCCTTGGATTTAAGCAGAAACACTCTAGACCTCTTGCAAAGGACACCAAATGCAAAGCAGCTCCAGTTAATTGAGCCAAACCCCACACAATTGCAAGGCTTATTATACAGGTGAAATTAAACCATTTTAAACTAGTCTACCAATGGGAAATCACACAGTGATCTTTCCTTCAGCAATCCCCAGCTCAGACAAGACTATATCCACACTCTTCTGCCACAAGGGTGCAGGAGAGCCCTTCTTAATGTAAAATGACTGGATTTGAGTTCAAGTGTATAAAAACAGGCTAGATTCAGCAAGTCTGGATCTACTCTGTGTTAACATAGCAATATTTCAGTGCAAAGCAAGTGCAGATAATGAAGCAGGCGCAAACAGTAAAAACAGTCAAAAGGGAACAAATGAATGTAGTAAAACAGTCAAATACAGTTGACAAAATGCAGATCAAACACAAAATAAACTTAATTTCTTGTTCTTAGCAGAAACCCTGTAGACCTCTGGCTAAGGCCGACAAACGAAGAGTAGCTGCGGTTAATTGACTTAAAACTCTACTAGTACTGAACATTCACTTAACATACAAATGTATTGTCTCATCATTGTTACTGCACTATACAGCTATGTGTATTCTTTGTCTATGTTTAATTTTCTGCTTGTGTCTTGCACTGTGGTGCCAAGGTGGCACCTGAAAGGGGTCTATTGACTAGTCCACTTACTTGGTTATCAAACTGAATTAAATAAAAAAAAAATTTAAATGAAAAAGAAATAATGGCAACATTTGAGAATGCACTGGAAGAATGGAAAAAGCCTCATTAAGTCAGATACAAATAATGAGGCTTTCTTAAGGAGAAGTAAATATTAAACCTTCTTTAGGCCAGTGTGCAGATTAGGCTGGCCAAGCTGCTTTTTCTAACATTACAATTTATATATTTTATTACTTTGCTTCTTTTCCATACTAGCATATCTTTTTTCTTGCAATTTTGAATATTTAAATGAGATCTGCCATATGCTAATAGAATTTCTACATCATGGTTTATGCACTGCCCTATACATTAGCCTTATACCAGTAAGAAGTTAGAGATTGGATTCTAGTTACAAAAGTAACTTTGACTGATATATAATTGCAGTGTGATAATTTGTGCCATGGAGGTTTATAATGTGTGATTTGTAATTTGTTTAGGTCTAAATATATATTTTTATTTATTCATTAAGATTTGTATGTTTATGTGTGCACGCATATGCAGGTATTTCTCAATGTAGCTAAAGAACAAGTCCCTTTGGAAGAAATATATGAAACAAACACTTGTAAAATGAAAATAGATTAAAAAATCAATTTTTATTTATTGCACAGTAGTGTTATTGAATTATCCTGTGGTACTGCAATAGCTACCTTATACCTACACTGCAATTATCTGCATTGCTGTGGTACTGTGCTATTATAAAATCAGCAGAGACTGATGCTAAAATTATCTGTAGAAATATTTAATTCACAAACAGCTTAATTTATATTAAGCAACTGCCTCTTATGTAAGTAAATGTTTCTTCTTAAATGAATGCATCTTTTTAATTGTTTTTTTGTGGAGCAGGGTTTGCATCATTTTTATGAGGAATTATTCATGAAAGCAAGTAATTGCAGTGACAGTGCTGTATATTTAAATGGTCATTAAAAATGCATATGGGCTGTTGTAAATGAATGTCCATTCTAAATTAATAGACTTCATGTAGGGGGGACAGAGGTGCCTAACTTGGGAGCATGTGTCTATATAAAAAGAATAATCCTGTTTTCTGTGCCGCTGCATATGTTACAACACTGTTGTGAACATCTTATTTTCTAACCAGCTGTTGATTTAAGAAATAATACTTTTTGTGTTTATTTTTAAGTAAAATAATATAATGCTCAATGGAAATCTTTGGATTGGTTCCCCATGGGACTTGCTAACTGAATATATGATCTGTGGATGAACGTATAAGTTATACTCATGCATTATTTGTGAAGAATTCATAAAAGAATTGCATACCATGCAGTGGGAGTTTGTGATGACAAAGGAAATGTGAAGGGTGTTTTGGATTTATACTCATATGTCCAACAGCACATTGTGTGCTATAGAGCATAAGCAATGGCTACATAAACAGATGTTAATAATGTCATAAAGGCTAATGAGGGAATAATGACATGCAAATAATGGAAATGGAAACGCTGACACGATTCACTGCTTTAGCTGTCCATCTTTCTCTACATATTTATAGAAAGCCCCAGCACATGAAAACTATTTCCATTGTTGCAAGCTGTAATGTTTGGTGTAGCAATGGATCATGCACGGCTGCACTCACTGCTCTGAGCACAATCAGAATTGACCTCATTGTGTGTCCTCACAAATCACAAGAAAAGATGTAATGGCAGTGGCTCACATCACAGATAAGTAAACAGTGGAATGGTTTGGGGTAGTTTGGCAACTAATATGGACTTTGGTAAAGATGTGTCACCTACCCAGTGGCCACTGAGAATGGTGTTGCCTTCCATTATCTTCTGACACTAAGGTATGTGCAGCCCTTACCATCTTAGCTCCTGGACCTTCCAGTGATCCTCTGGTGCACAATGTGAATTTAACAAGGCATCAGTGATTGTCTAGAATGCAATGGGTATTTAACAGTGCATCAGTGATCATCTAGAGTACAATGGGTGTTTAACAGGGCATCAGTGATCATCTAGAGTACAATGGGTGTTTAATAGGGCATCATGATCATCTAGGGCACAATGGGTATTTAACAGTGCATCTGTGATCATCTAGAGTACAATGGGTGTTTAACAGGGTATCAGTGATCATCTAGAGTACAATGGGTGTTTAATAGGGCATCATGATCATCTAGGGCACAATGGGTATTTAACAGGGCATCAGTGATCATCTAGAGTACAATGGGTGTTTAACAGGGCATCAGTGATCATCTAGAGTACAATGGGTGTTTAATAGGGCATCATGATCATCTAGGGCACAATGGGTATTTAACAGTGCATCTGTGATCATCTAGAGTACAATGGGTGTTTAACAGGGTATCAGTGATCATCTAGAGTACAATGGGTGTTTAATAGGGCATCAGTGATCATCTAGGGCACAATGGGTATTTAACAGAGCATCAGTGATCATCTAGAGTACAATGGGTGTTTAACAGGGCATCAGTGATCATCTAGAGTACAATGGGTGTTTAATAGGGCATCATGATCATCTAGGGCACAATGGGTATTTAACAGTGCATCTGTGATCATCTAGAGTACAATGGGTGTTTAATAGGGCATCAGTGATCATCTAGGGCACAATGGGTATTTAACAGGGCATCAGTGATCATCTAGGGCACAATGTGTGTTTAACAGGGCATCAGTGATCATCTAGGGCACAATGGGTATTTAACAGGGCACCAGTGATCATCTAGGGCACAATGGGTGTTTAACAGGGCACCAGTGATTATCTAGGGCACAATGGGTGTTTAACAGGGCATCAGCGATCATATAAAGTACAATGGGTGTTTAACAGGGCATCAGTGATCATATAAAGTACAATGGATGTTTAACAGGGCATCAGTGATCATCTAGGGCACAAGGGGTGTTTAACAGGGCATCAGTGATCATCTAGAAAACAATGGATGTCTAACAGAGCATCTGACTTATAAATATTTACCCAAGTGCCTTGGCATTATGTGTCTACATAAGGATGAATATATTTGGCTCTCTAGGACAACAGATGAGACAGCCAGCACTATGTGTGACATATGCAACATTGCTCACTTCTAGAGGTACTGGATTCTATAGATTGCACATATGTGGCAATAAAGGCCACAACACGCCCCACACAAACATATATACGTGAATAGAAAAACTTGCAATTCCAGAACTGTCAGGCTATTTGAAATGCAAAGGGGATTATCACCATCATATATGTGCAGCACTCTATCAGTTTGCACTCTTCAGATATGTGGCATACATCTGATATGCTAGTTTTCAGCAGGATTTGATTAATGTTCAGAAGTATTTATTCATGAAACCAAGTGAAAACAATCACACTACTGCATGCTTAAAATGCCTGGAGTAAATTTGTGGTAACCATTTGACTGGTAAGTGCTGGTACAGTGTGCAAAACATCTGCTGAAAGATAACAGATACTATGTATGTACCCCATACTCACCCTTCAAAAACAGGTTGCTACATTGTGTGTTGCAGGTGATATAGGCTACTACCTCAAGCCATGGCTTATGACTGCAGTCTGCAATCCAGCCACTATAACAGAAATGCACTACAAGACTGTCCATGCACAGACACAAAGCATAACCGGATATGTATTTGATTTGCTAAAGTAATAGTTTCAATGCCATGACACATCCGGTGCTCCTCTGAGACCCCCAACACTACGTTTACTGCACATACAATGTTACATAATGTGATCCCAAGGAAGTAAGATGGTCACTGTTAGTATACAGCAGCAGTGCAATGTGACCAAAATGTTACAGAAACAGTAGCAGCAAAAGGAGATGACTATACCCCAAAACAGGACAAACAATTTGCACAAAAGGGCCTAACAAATAGTGACAGTTGCAGCACCCAGCAGTACTGACAAAGTATCAACATCTGGATGACCACTTCAGGCCATGATAATCAAAAAGTTGCAGTATCACACACAAAGTAAACATGATGCAATGAGTAGTTGTGTGAGGCTATGCTGAATTATGCATAGGCTTTTCAAACGTTGCATGACACATGTCAATGCATCAAAGGTAGGAACGTTCTGCAGGTCACAGTCATCATTACTTGCACTGAGGCACATGTCAATGCATCAAAGGTAGGAACGTTCTGCAGGTCACAGTCATCATTACTTGCACTGAGGCACATGTCAATGCATCAAAGGTAGGAACGTTCTGCAGGTCACAGTCATCATTACTTGCACTGAGGCACATGTCAATGCATCAAAGGTAGGAACGTTCTGCAGGTCACAGTCATCATTACTTGCACTGAGGCACATGTCAATGCATCAAAGGTAGGAACGTTCTGCAGGTCACAGTCATCATTACTTGCACTGAGGCACATGTCAATGCATCAAAGGTAGGAACGTTCTGCAGGTCCCAGTCATCATTACTTGCACTGAGGCACATGTCAATGCATCAAAGGTAGGAACGTTCTGCAGGTCCCAGTCATCATTACTTGCACTGAGGCACATGTCAATGCATCAAAGGTAGGAACGTTCTGCAGGTCCCAGTCATCATTACTTGCACTGAGGCACATGTCAATGCATCAAAGGTAGGAACGTTCTGCAGGTCACAGTCATCATTACTTGCACTGAGGCACATGTCAATGCATCAAAGGTAGGAACGTTCTGCAGGTCACAGTCATCATTACTTGCACTGAGGCACATGTCAATGCATCAAAGGTAGGAACGTTCTGCAGGTCACAGTCATCATTACTTGCACTGAGGCACATGTCAATGCATCAAAGGTAGGAACGTTCTGCAGGTCCCAGTCATCATTACTTGCACTGAGGCACATGTCAATGCATCAAAGGTAGGAACGTTCTGCAGGTCACAGTCATCATTACTTGCACTGAGGCACATGTCAATGCATCAAAGGTAGGAACGTTCTGCAGGTCACAGTCATCATTACTTGCACTGAGGCACATGTCAATGCATCAAAGGTAGGAACGTTCTGCAGGTCACAGTCATCATTACTTGCACTGAGGCACATGTCAATGCATCAAAGGTAGGAACGTTCTGCAGGTCACAGTCATCATTACTTGCACTGAGGCACATGTCAATGCATCAAAGGTAGGAACGTTCTGCAGGTCACAGTCATCATTACTTGCACTGAGGCACATGTCAATGCATCAAAGGTAGGAACGTTCTGCAGGTCACAGTCATCATTACTTGCACTGAGGCACATGTCAATGCATCAAAGGTAGGAACGTTCTGCAGGTCACAGTCATCATTACTTGCACTGAGGCACATGTCAATGCATCAAAGGTAGGAACGTTCTGCAGGTCACAGTCATCATTACTTGCACTGAGGCACATGTCAATGCATCAAAGGTAGGAACGTTCTGCAGGTCACAGTCATCATTACTTGCACTGAGGCACATGTCAATGCATCAAAGGTAGGAACGTTCTGCAGGTCACAGTCATCATTACTTGCACTGAGGCACATGTCAATGCATCAAAGGTAGGAACGTTCTGCAGGTCACAGTCATCATTACTTGCACTGAGGCACATGTCAATGCATCAAAGGTAGGAACGTTCTGCAGGTCACAGTCATCATTACTTGCACTGAGGCACATGTCAATGCATCAAAGGTAGGAACGTTCTGCAGGTCACAGTCATCATTACTTGCACTGAGGCACATGTCAATGCATCAAAGGTAGGAACGTTCTGCAGGTCACAGTCATCATTACTTGCACTGAGGCACATGTCAATGCATCAAAGGTAGGAACGTTCTGCAGGTCACAGTCATCATTACTTGCACTGAGGCACATGTCAATGCATCAAAGGTAGGAACGTTCTGCAGGTCACAGTCATCATTACTTGCACTGAGGCACATGTCAATGCATCAAAGGTAGGAACGTTCTGCAGGTCACAGTCATCATTACTTGCACTGAGGCACATGTCAATGCATCAAAGGTAGGAACGTTCTGCAGGTCACAGTCATCATTACTTGCACTGAGGCACATGTCAATGCATCAAAGGTAGGAACGTTCTGCAGGTCACAGTCATCATTACTTGCACTGAGGCACATGTCAATGCATCAAAGGTAGGAACGTTCTGCAGGTCACAGTCATCATTACTTGCACTGAGGCACATGTCAATGCATCAAAGGTAGGAACGTTCTGCAGGTCACAGTCATCATTACTTGCACTGAGGCACATGTCAATGCATCAAAGGTAGGAACGTTCTGCAGGTCACAGTCATCATTACTTGCACTGAGGCACATGTCAATGCATCAAAGGTAGGAACGTTCTGCAGGTCACAGTCATCATTACTTGCACTGAGGCACATGTCAATGCATCAAAGGTAGGAACGTTCTGCAGGTCACAGTCATCACTACTTGCACTGAGGCACATGTCAATGCATCAAAGGTAGGAACGTTCTGCAGGTCACAGTCATCATTACTTGCACTGAGGCACATGTCAATGCATCAAAGGTAGGAACGTTCTGCAGGTCACAGTCATCATTACTTGCACTGAGGCACATGTCAATGCATCAAAGGTAGGAATGTTCTGCAGGTCACAGTCATCATTACTTGCACTGAGGCACATGTCAATGCATCAAAGGTAGGAACGTTCTGCAGGTCACAGTCATCATTACTTGCACTGAGGCACATGTCAATGCATCAAAGGTAGGAACGTTCTGCAGGTCACAGTCATCATTACTTGCACTGAGGCACATGTCAATGCATCAAAGGTAGGAATGTTCTGCAGGTCACAGTCATCATTACTTGCACTGAGGCACATGTCAATGCATCAAAGGTAGGAACGTTCTGCAGGTCACAGTCATCATTACTTGCACTGAGGCACATGTCAATGCATCAAAGGTAGGAACGTTCTGCAGGTCACAGTCATCATTACTTGCACTGAGGCACATGTCAATGCATCAAAGGTAGGAACGTTCTGCAGGTCACAGTCATCATTACTTGCACTGAGGCACATGTCAATGCATCAAAGGTAGGAACGTTCTGCAGGTCACAGTCATCATTACTTGCACTGAGGCACATGTCAATGCATCAAAGGTAGGAACGTTCTGCAGGTCACAGTCATCATTACTTGCACTGAGGCACATGTCAATGCATCAAAGGTAGGAACGTTCTGCAGGTCACAGTCATCATTACTTGCACTGAGGCACATGTCAATGCATCAAAGGTAGGAACGTTCTGCAGGTCACAGTCATCATTACTTGCACTGAGGCACATGTCAATGCATCAAAGGTAGGAACGTTCTGCAGGTCACAGTCATCATTACTTGCACTGAGGCACATGTCAATGCATCAAAGGTAGGAACGTTCTGCAGGTCACAGTCATCATTACTTGCACTGAGGCACATGTCAATGCATCAAAGGTAGGAACGTTCTGCAGGTCACAGTCATCATTACTTGCACTGAGGCACATGTCAATGCATCAAAGGTAGGAACGTTCTGCAGGTCACAGTCATCATTACTTGCACTGAGGCACATGTCAATGCATCAAAGGTAGGAACGTTCTGCAGGTCACAGTCATCATTACTTGCACTGAGGCACATGTCAATGCATCAAAGGTAGGAACGTTCTGCAGGTCACAGTCATCATTATTTGCACTGAGGCACATGTCAATGCATCAAAGGTAGGAACGTTCTGCAGGTCACAGTCATCATTACTTGCACTGAGGCACATGTCAATGCATCAAAGGTAGGAACGTTCTGCAGGTCACAGTCATCATTACTTGCACTGAGGCACATGTCAATGCATCAAAGGTAGGAACGCGTTCTGCAGGTCACAGTCATCATTACTTGCACTGAGGCACATGTCAATGCATCAAAGGTAGGAACGTTCTGCAGGTCACAGTCATCATTACTTGCACTGAGGCACATGTCAATGCATCAAAGGTAGGAACGTTCTGCAGGTCACAGTCATCATTACTTGCACTGAGACAGGGTTCAAAAGACTGCCTGACTGCCAACATAAACTAAGTGAGGAGAACACATCACTGGAGCTGCATGCAGTGGATGTATTTACCAAATTCAGCAGGAATGTCTGGGATCATTTCCTCCTGAGACAGCAATGGGGTGCCACTGCATGACCTTAATCTTCTGTTGCTTTACCAGGGAGTGGTTTGAAACTCCTTATCAAAATAAATAAGCAACTCAAGAATCGAATTAAGTGCACCAAAGACAAATTTGAGATGAACATAGCCTTGCAGGCAAAGGACAACAATAATTCCTTTATCAGCTGTGTCTGCAACCTCAAAGGTAATACCCAACAGTATGGCAAATGGATTATAAATGGAATCACTTATACAGAACAAGAGGGTATAGCAAATCTAATGGATGATAAATTTAACTCTGATTTCAATACACTTTTACTCTAGTCACTGCCCAAGGGATACTCTTGAATATAACTCCCCTAGCTAGTGAACAGGTCCTCAAAGCACTCTCTAAGCTAAGAAAATACTGCATCTACAGGTCCTGATAATATCCTGGGATGCTTCTTAACTAGGATGAACTATGACCTATCCAGCCCTCCAGAATCACTGTTCAGTCTTAGTTTCCAAACTAGTTTTATGTCAAGCAAATGGAGTACTGTAACAGTTATCTCTCTGTAAAAGAGTGGGCCATCTATCAACCAAGTTAACTAATGACCAATAAGTCTGACTAGTTCCATCTGCAAGGCAATATAAAGAATCATCATGGATATTATAAATAAAGACAGGAAATCTTCAGACACTGGATGCAACACAGTTTAGATTCATCAAGGGTACATCATGCCTACTTAGCCAGGTAGACTTTTTGAAAGAGACACCAAAGCCATGGATGAGGGCCAGACAGTACACACCATCTGTCCTAGCTTGGTCAAGGCATTTAACATTATCACCCATTAAGGCATTGTTGGCAAACCCATGAAACTAGGAGAAAGCCCCTGTGTCATCCACTGGTTAGCCAATTGGCTCACAGATCAGGACATAAGGAAGTCAGGATAAGGGGCACTACTTCCACAAAAAACAGTTACAAGTGAAGTCCTTCAGGGATCTGTGTTGGGGCCTCTCCTTTTTGGTGTCTATTTCTTGAAAGTCAAAGCTAACATGAAAGGACACTAGTTGACCAAGTTTGTGGATGACAGACTGCAAACTTGGTGCAATTATAGAATCCATCAAGTATACAAATATCTCCAAAGAAGGCTTATATAATACTAACCACTGATGTAAGAACCATGGTCTAAAACTGAATGCAAAAATGAGTAATAGTATCCTTTGATAAGTTGGCCACATAGATGAAACACCTCTAGGAGCTGACCTGTCTTTATGGACTTGAGATTATATGTGTACAATTACTTGGCTTTTGACCCTCATGTGTCTACCTTTGTGAGGAAATAATTTTGTACTGTAGCATCCTGATCCAGAGATATCATTGCACTCTCCCCCACCATACTTGGCCCTCATCAGTCCAATGATTTAGTGCAATGCTCTCTTGGGCCTTTATCTTACCATGCATATGCAACATGTGGAACATCCACAGAGGCTTATCACAAAAAGAATACAAATTGTAAACCACATCGAACACATAGACAAACTCATCACCTTATCCCTATACTCAGTCTTCTACAGACTGCTGAGAGGTACTCTATGTTTGGTGTACAAGGCAGGATTTGATCCTGTTCTGATGGACTTAGTTCACATCCACAAGAATAACAACATTAGAAACACCCAGTGAAAGGACCTTAACCTGGGTTGCAACACAAATAGAACATTTTGGATGGACAGGTATGTGTCTCAGGGACTACCTCTGCTATGGAACAGGCTTCCCATCCATGTGAAGTAGAGTTTGTCCCTGGTTCTATTCAAATACAACGTTTACCAATGGATGGGACATTGGAAATTTACCAGTGGACTGGCACCTATGCCTCCATTGGACAGAAGAAGTTTGTAAATCATCTGCCACAACAACAAAACTATATGCCCCCAGGTAATGTATCCTGTTATGTATACATGTGAAAACAGGGCCAACGCAGACTACTTGCCTTTGGGTAATGCATCCATTCATTTACAAATGAGAAAATACGATTAGGCTTAACAAGACATCCTAGGCCAATTAGCCTAGTAATCACCTTTGAACCTGTAATGATGTTGAATATTTTATTGAATTTGTACTACAGAAGAGGTGATGTGCTTAGTACCTGTTGAATGTCTTTACTAAAATAAATGAAGCTAAATAACTATGGCGTACTACTGATGACATAAGCAAATGGCGTTATTTCTTAAAATAATTAATGCAGTAACTCTGAAGTTTGTCTCCCAAAGAATTTTGAAGCCCAAAATTTAACAACATTCATATCTGAAGGTATAATTATACAAGCAGAAATAAAATACAACCTTTCATTGAGATAATAGGATCTTGAGGTAAGACAGTACAAATAGAGGGTGTGGAAAATCATGCACCCTTCACCAAATGTGAAAAAATTATGTTTTAGATTTTCTTTAAGTTTGATTTGCAGTTTTACAATTTAATGTATAGTTAAGAGCAAAATATGAGCAATAATGACTGACTAATAATTGGCTTAGTTTCATTAATGTCATTATAAGGGAGTGCAATATTTGTCAGCTTGGAAACAGATGGTCAGCACACCATATTGCTTTGCCAGGGATGTTCTGAACCTCTTCTCTTTTGTGATGGGACTAGTTTCTTTTTGTCTTAGGAATAATTATTTTATATTTAATGGTGAGATTTTTCACCAGTTACAGGGCACGGCCATGGGGGCAGCCTTTGCCCCCATGTAGGCCAATTTAGTTACGGCTAAATTTGAAGATGAACATATTTACAGCCATCAGTTCTATAGATCACAAGTGGTATTATATTTCAGGTTTATTGATGACCTGATATTTTTATGTAATGGAAACCAGAATGATGTGGTGAAATTTGTAGATGACTTACAGCTTAATCAAACGGGCTTTCAGTTTGATGGCATACAATTAGGTCCTGAAGTGAATTTTTTGGATATCAGTTTTAAAGGCTTTGTAATTAGTCTCCATAGAAAATTTAATAAAAGGAATCAATTCCTATAGAGAACCAGCTGTCATCCTTTACATTTAATGGTGATTTTATCTTATAATGAATTTCTTAGGATTCATAGGTTGTGTAGTGCCGATGATATAATGGAAACTGAAAACATGTTTTTAAAGAGGGGTTATGATAAAAAGGTGGTTTTGGAAGCGAAACAGAGAATAATGGAAGTGAAATACCAATATGGCCCTATAAATCAGAGATATATTCATACTACGAAAGAAAAAAATGGAAGTTAAAATGGGTCTATATCACATAGTCGAACTGCAATAAGTTTGACTACGTAAATGTCAAACCCAAAAGCTCGGAATGCAATAACTTCGAACACTGAAAACAGCGATTTTTTTTCCAGGGAAAAAAATTGCTGTTCCAGTACAAAACTAAAAAAACACACGTACACTATAAAATGTTCCTAATGTGGGGGACTTCACCCCCCACACCCCCCAATGTGGGGGGCTGTGCCCCCCACACCACCCTACTTAACTATACCAACTCCGAGATCGCACCATAGTGGAGAAAATAGCAAAGCCACAGAAACGGCCCACTAAATTTTTTCCCTGGGAAAAAATTTAATGTTCCTCAGCTTTGCTATTTTGACATTTCGAACTTCCCAGTTCGATGTTATGGCATTCAGACATGTGTGCATTCGAACTTCTAATACAGACCCATTAAAACTACATCCTGTAATCAAGAAAGCCAGACATGAAAAATCTTTTTTGTGACTTCTTTTAATATTATTACTGATGCGATTGTTAAAAGCCGTGGTGGTACAGTGGTAGCATTGTTGCCTCACAGCAAAAGGTTCTCCTGTTCAATTCTTGGCTGGAGTCTGCATGTCCTCCCCGTGGTCGAGTGGCCTCTGAAAGACATGTGTGAATGGGCATGCCTTTGCTGAAGGTTGGGTGTCGGGCTGGCAACTCGGCTCCATAAAAATCTACTGCCAATCATTAGCAGACCGGAGTTCCACTGTGGCGACCCCTAACCGGGAAAAGCCAAAAAGACAAACAACAACAAACTGATGAGATTGTTAAGCATGTTCAACATTTTTATCCTATGTTATTGAGAGATGGAGCTTTAAAAACAGTGCTACCTAACTATGTTGATATCTCATATAAAAGAGCAAGAAACCTACATGATATGTTAGTACATAAATATTTTTCTTTACCACAAGTTAATATAAGTCAGAATTGCAGTTTGGTACTTACCCTTGTAATAAGTGCTCTGTTTGTCAATATTTAGTTAATTCTTTCTTTTATATTAATGGTTTTAAGTTTGATGTTAGGGATAGATTTAGTTGTAATATTGCTGGAGTTATCTATGCTCTTAAATGTGGTTGTGATATGTTCCATATAGGAGAAAGGTATAGAACCTTTAAGGTTCGCTTACAAGAACATATTAGAGATATAAAAAATAAGTTAGATAGCCCTTTGGGGGGGTCATTTTGGGGCAATACATAATTCTAATCCTGAATCTTAGAAAGGATGTATATTGGAAAAAGTAGAAGTAAAATTGAGGGAATGTACTACTGTGAAAGAAAAGTTGTTAAAATGTGAAATTCTTTTTATATTAAAGTATGGTATTTTGGAGCCCTTTGGGCTGAATAAGGAATGTAATTGGAAATATCTAATTGAATGAATTGTTAATTAAGTAATTATTTGATTGGCTTTTAGGCTTGTTTATTGTGTATTTAAGTGGTGTTTTATGACTTGTTTTTTACTCTTTGAAGGCTGTTTCAGCTGAGGCGCTAAGTCTTTTTAATAAATCTTTGGTACCGTGGCCTTTGTCATTATTTGTTATATATTTTTTATTTTTCTTGGTTGTTTTATATGTTCTGTACCTCTCCCCTCTAGGCTTTGGAATATTAGGTAAAACATTGTCCTCCCCCATAGGGCCTTTTTTAGGGAATGTCAAACCAGAAGTACTTCCGACAGCAAATAAAAAAACTGCTCAATGCTAAGAGTCTAAAAAAAAACTCTAGTCCATAAAAGCTCTCTTCACCCTAGAGTGAAGTCACTGAGTGGTCAGTGAGACAGGGTTTAAAGCCACGGAGAGCACACCAACAGTGCAAGGTTATAATGACATTTAGGCTGGCTACTACACAGACAGGGACTAAAGATGTAGGTGTCTCAATTTACATCAAATATAAATATACCTCAAGGTTGGCCAAACAGGACAAAGCACTTGAGTTTTTCTAAGTTCAAATCAACACAGGCAAAATCCAATACCACTTCCTTGCAAGCTATAGGTGCCCCTTTCTGATCCAGGAAACCCATGCCATGTATTTAAACTTATTATAAGCACTCACTATCCAACCCACTACCATATTCATGGGTGACTCTTACCTGGGAATCATATGTGACACCAAACATACAGGTGCGGACATTCCTGTATTTTGTAAAATGCAAACTCCCTGGACCAGATTGTCAGTACACTGGCCAGTGATGCAACCATGCTGGATCTGGTCCTCACTAATATGGGAGAGTGCTGCACACCCCCTAGTGAAATGTTGTCTCAGGTAAAGTCAGACCACACAATGGTCTCCTTTGAAGTAAAACTAAAACCTGGAACCAAAGCTATCCATGGAATATTCAGGAACTGCTATTTACTATCAGCACATACACATATACAAAAACTACACCAGTAGTGATTCCTTTATTATGGGAGATTTCTCCATTCTTCATGTTTATATATGCTTATTTTTAATCTTTTGATACTTGGATGTTTATGTTTAGCATGATGAGAAAACAGATTTTGCAAACATTCGCTAAACAGTGTTGATTCTAAAATAATACTTTTGCTTAGGGAATGTAAGTGAAAAACATAGCAATCACATACTGCAAATTCCTGCCATATGTGTAATTCTGAAGGACTACAGTGGGATGCTGCACTTTTAAAAGGCACAAGTAAAACTTGGTGTAGGACACCAGAAAGTAATATAAGACAGCAGATAAAATGCTATAATTCTTGGCAACTACATTTACTGAATATAAGTCCCAGGAAGCCTGTGTAAGGCATTTTTATATAGAGAACATAAGATGACAACTAGGTCACTGCTGTGAAAGTTTACATCTCTATCAAGTCTCTGACTAGGACGAAACTTACAGATAATAGATACATGGGGAAACTATGTTGTTTATGTCTTGTGAACCAAACATGACAGCACAGACTTTATTAAATCCTATACTTCTTGAAATTAAAGTATGCCTGTCAGTGGCTATTCAGATGCCTGGGGCATTCCCAAGCCATATATGTCCCATCGGGGTCTATATCACGGCATTGAAATGGCCATTAATCGAATGGCTTTAAAATCGAAAATGCCATTCATTGAAATAGTTCTTGTGGGGGGGATGTGCCCCACACCCCCCACTAATTATATATACCAACTCTGAGATCACACTACAGTGAGGAAAGGGCAAATTTTCAAATCTTCACTATACCACAATCTCACAATACAAACCTTGATGAACAGCATTTTCAATATTAAATGGCCTTTTCGATGCCGTGATATAGACCCATGACAACATAGAAGTATCCAAGATTGCAGTGACCAATACCCTTGACAAATGACCAAATGCCACAGGCAGAGAGTCTGGGAGCTAAAGCAAGTCTCTGTTAATACCTATAGGTTCAAAGGGTCATTGGTGAGCACAAGAAAACAGACCACTACAACTGTAACTAATAAATCTTATTAAAACATTCCCTGCAGCCTCAATGAGGGCAACTCGACAATGATCAGGAGAAAAGATGAGGATGTCTATCCAACTATCTAGCATACTTTTCAACTGTCCAGGTTTTCATAGAATGTCCAGATTTTTCCTCATATTTTCAGTCTGTTTCTCATAAAATCTGTAGTTTTCTAGCAAATCACTGGGATGATCTGAGGACTGAAGCCACTTAATAACGACATGCGCCTGAGTTTCAGACTTCATATTCTTCAGAAAGCTGCATGCTAAGATAAATACTGTTGTTCTATAAATTTTCTAAGTTTATAAGACCAATATTTAAAATCTGTACCTATTTTTGGGCTTTTGTCCCCCCCCCCATTATGTCAGGCTTTGCCCAGATTTATTGTGCTAAGATGTTGAGAGTTATGTGACCTAGGCCTACCTTAAAGGTGATAAGGGTGCTTCTCAGCCTGACATTTAGTGGATATCTGTTCCAGAGGCAAAAAATACATTGGGATATGAACCTATCACATCAACATGTCTTATTTATCGATGGATAAAAGTTTATATCCTTTAACAGACTATTTGAGGAATCATTTACTCTGTGAAGGTATAGGAAGTCAAAAAGAATGGAATATTTCATGGCTCAAATGGTTAAATCCAGATAACCATGTAGGAGTCTATAAAAGAATGAGTATAGGGAAGGGACAGCCAGGAATGAGTATAGGGAAGGGGCAGCCAGGAATGAGTATAGGGAAGGGACAGCCAGGAATAAGTATAGGGAAGGGATAGCCAGGAATGAGTATAGGGAAGGGACAGCCAGGAATGAGTATAGGGAAGGGGCAGCCAGGAATGAGTGGAAGGAACAGCCAGGAATGAGTATAGGGAAGGGGCAGCCAGGAATGAGTATAGGGAAGGTGCAGCCTTGAATGAGTATGGGGGCAGCCAGGAATGAGTATAGGGAAGGGGCAGACAGGAATGAGTATAGGGAAGGGACATCCAGGAATGAGTATAGGGAAGGGACAACCAGGAATGAGTATAGGGAAGGGGCAGCCAGGAATAAGTATAGGGAAGGGGCAGCCAGGAATGAGCATGGGGAAGGGGCAGCCAGGAATGAGCATAGGGAAGGGACATCCAGGAATGAGTATAGGGAAGGGACAACCAGGAATGAGTATAGGGAAGGGGCAGCCAGGAATGAGTATAGGGAAGGGGCAGCCAGGAATGAGCATGGGGAAGGGGCAGCCAGGAATGAGCATAGGGAAGGGACAGCCAGGAATGAGTATGGGGAAGGGGCAGCCAGGAATGAGTATAGGGAGGGGGCATCCAGGAATGAGTATAGGGAAGGGGCAGCCAGTCTATACAGATAACCATGAGTCTTTAGGTTGATGCACTTTTTAGTTAGGACTCTCTGCTGTCTCTCATGCTGAGTGATACCTTTCAAAAAATATATGGCAAAATGGGTACTATATTCAATAATGGGGTTGTTAACAGATGAGTAAAGGAGAATTAAGACTTCTTTAGATCTAGAGGAGAAGCCAGATAGAAGAACCTTTGAAATACTATGAAGATATGATGGCCAAAATGTAATAATCAGTCCAAATTTCATAGGCACTTCTCCCCTTTCAATCCACATTAGTACCTGGATAGACAGATTCACACTTTCCGACCATGTATGTAACCAGCTTGGTTGAAATGGGTATCCTGGGACAATTTAGCAAATGTCATATTTATTGACAACCACCTACTGCTTAAACTGACCCAGTGTGTGACAGATGCAGTTATATAGTTTTATTGGAAGCAAAGTTCTCAAATGAAACCAAAACAAATAGCATGCAGATTGCCATTGTCACACAATACCATACTAAACCAATCAGTCACATGTCAAACCAAATATTGATTTTCAGTCAGGGGTATGATGGTAGAAAGCTGCACAATGCTACCTAGATATACTGAAGTCCTTAAAAGTAACCTACGTAAACCTTCTAAATGTAACCTAAGCAACAGGTACTCTCAGAAACATCATAAACAGACAGCACCAACCATGAACCATACATCTAAGACTCACACTGACTCAGTTCAAAAACCCATAAAGCAAACCTCCACATATTCCAGCTCCATAGTTATAGCTCTGTTGTAAGATACACACATGCTTCACTGACCAGGCTCTGAAAGAACAGGGTCATGATCAGTTGCCTATCAGTGCAAGGATTGCTGTATCACAAATGCACTCAAGTCCTTGTGCCACAAGTTCAGATATGACACAGTAATAGTGAATGTGGGTTTAAGTGATTTAGGATGTACCTCCCTGGACCACATGAAGACAGACATCATGGAGATCTCAGAATATGCGTCTGAGGTAGGTACGAAACTAACATTGAGCAGCTTCTTACTATCACCAAGGATGATAACCTCAGATTTGAACTCCACATTCAAAATATTGTAAAAAATCACCAGAAACTCGGCATGCTTTATAGACATAAAAGCTTTCTTACTTCTTCTTCTGGCTTTTCCCGGTTAGGGGTTGCCACAGTGGATCACCTGTCTGCTCATGATTGGCAGTGGAGTTTTATGGTGTTGAGTTGCCAGCCTGGCACCCAACCTTCCACAGAAGGCACACACATGCACACACTCACACCTAGGGCCAATTTAGAGTATCCAATCCACCTACAGTATGTCGTTGAGATGTGGGAGAAAACTGGAGCACCTGCAGGAAACCCACACGACCACAGGGAGGACATGCAGACTACGAGCAGAAGGCACCCCAGCCGAGGATTGAACCGGAGAACCACTTGCTGTGAGGTGGCAATGCTAACCACTGTACCACCGCAGCTGCCCTATAAAAGCTTTCTTACTAACTCTGCTAAAACTACCCTAGCAACCACTTACCTGTAGAGTTTTTCTACTCCTCATCCCTTCCTCATCTTCGCCTGGCTATCCTACCCTCTGTACCGCTCTACATAACCTCTTCCTATCACTTTCTCCCAGTTTATACTAATCTAGCCTAATCCATCTCCTCCTTTATAGTTACAATTAAACTAAACGCAACTTACTTATTACTACTGTGAACAGCCACAAGCATGCTCTCCAAAACTGTATATAGTGTTTACTTTGCTTTTTCTGATTGTTCTCTTCAACATGTATTTGTTAAATCTCTTTGCATTACAATATTGTTGATTATTTTTGACATGTATAATTTTCAACTGATTTTTATGTAATGTCTTTAAAAAATATATATACTTTTCTGTTAAGTGGTTTTCTCCCTGGGCCTCTCCTGAGAATGAGCTCTTGTGACCCAGTCTGACTTTTCCGGTAAAGAAATGCCAACAAATAAAAAAAATGATGCTACAACATGAACAAAAGATTATGATTTCAACAGTTGGCTTAGCTTCTGGTGTCATTATAACAGGGTACAGTATATATCAGAAATGGAGGAGATGGCAGACAGTCTTAACTGCTTTGCCAGGGATGGCCTGCACCTCACCCCCATTAATCTTTTGTATATCAGCTAAAAACTTGTCCAAGTCCATAGTGCCTTTTTAGGCAATGTCAATCTTCCAAAGCTTCCAGAAGAACAAAACAGAAACTGGATAAGATAAAGGCATTGCTGTGCAATGCTGGGAACCTTAACAAAACACTCTGCTCACTAAAATCACTCCTTAGTGTTGGAAGCATGTATGTATGTATTGTCACAGAGATGTGGCTCACGACCAATGAGCACTCCTTACTGTTGGAAGCATGTATGTATGTATTGTCACAGAGATGTGGCTCACGACCAATGAGAGCACTCCTTACCATTGGAAGCATGTATGTATGTATTGTCACAGAGATGTGGCTCACGACCAATGAGAGCACTCCTTACCGTTGGAAGCATGTATGTATGTATGTATTGTCATAGAGATGTGGCTCACGACCAATGAGAGCACTCCTTACCATTGGAAGCATGTATGTATGTATTGTCACAGAGATGTGGCTCACGACCAATGAGAGCACTCCTTATCATTGGAAGCATGTATGTATTGTCACAGGGATGTGGCTCACGACCAATGAGAGCACTCCTTATTGTTGGAAGCATGTATGAATGTATTGTCACAGAGATGTGGCTCACGACCAGTGAGAGCACTCCTTATTGTTGGAAGCATGTATGAATGTATTGTCACAGAGATGTGGCTCACGACCAATGAGAGCACTCCTTATCGTTGGAAGCATGTATGTATGTATTGTCACAGAGATGTGGCTCACGACCAATGAGAGCACTCCTTATTGTTGGAAGCATGTATGAATGTATTGTCACAGAGATGTGGCTCATGACCAATGAGAGCACTCCTTATTGTTGGAAGCATGTATGTATGCATTGTCACAGAGATGTGGCTCACGACCAATGAGAGCACTCCTTACCGTTGGAAGCATGTATGTATGTATTGTCACAGATATGTGGCTCACGACCATTGAGAGCACTCCTTACTGTTGGAAGCATGTATGTATGTATTGTCACAGAGATGTGGCTCGCAACCAATGAGAGCACTCCTTATTGTTGGAAGCATGTATGAATGTATTGTCACAGAGATGTGGCTCACGACCAATGAGAGCACTCCTTATTGTTGGAAGCATGTATGCATGTATTGTAATAGAGATGTGGCTGACGACCAATGAGAGCACTCCATCAGTGCAAGCTTTCAATGCCTACCAAATACTGAGGCCCACTACACTAAAGGTGATGGTACATCCAAATTCTTAAAAATAATCACCTCCAGACTCATTACAGAACAAAATTACTTGGAACTTCAACATGTCCAACTTACTACTGGCAAAACACCTCCTCATATCATAGCTAACTACAGGATCCCCTCTATGACCCCCCCCCCCCATTAGCCCATACCTCTTACCTAGCCAGTATAAAGTCCATATACATTAAGCCAAATAAAATCCTCCTAAGAGACTACAGCTACCTCTGCATTAACTGGGAGACATCTGCATCCTCAAACATGTATGCCCAGAAAATTCTGGACTTCATCAATACAAACTCTTTGGACCAGTTAGTCCTCACTCCAACCAGGGGTGATTAAAACTTGGACTTGCTCCTTACCAGTATGAAGTAGCTTTGCTCACCACCAGTTATAACTTCCTCCCTGATCAAACTGAAACAAAAGCTAGTTGCATTCACCTTAGTATTGAAACCAGAAACATCTGCAATATCTCTGTATTCAGAGATTGTGCCAAGGCTAGTTTACTAACACTGAGAGATGACTGGCTAATATGAAAAAAAGATTATTGATTCTAACAATTTGTTTAGCTCCTGGTATCAGTCTAAGGGGTACAATATATATCAGCCTGGAAGGAGATGACAGATAGTCCTAAGTGCTTTGACAGGGGCAGCCTGCACTGTCCTATCCCCCTATCATTTGTATATTGGTCCTTAACATTTCCATGACAGGGACAGCCTGGACCTACCTATCCCCCCATCATTTTTATATTGGTTCTTAACATTTTGATGACTCTACAACTTATTCAGAATCCTTTACTGCCAAATTCTATGCACATGTAAATAGCTACATAGATGCATCCGCCACCTTTAAAAATTCAAACAATGCCAAATTTAAAAATAACCCTCTGTGGTAGAATCTTAATATAAACAGGCTCTATAATAAAAAGGAAAAAAACTCATTGCACATAAAAATAACTTTTCCTCTCAAGATGCCAATAATTCTGTTGCTATACTTTAGAATGAACTCTGGACCTTGATCAAGTCAACCAAAGCCAGATATGAGGCAAAAATAGCCAGTCAGGGGAGGGATATTCACAAAACCTGTTTTAGCTATGCTGGAAATCTCAGAAACAATGCCCAGCAGAGAAAAGAGCTAATAGTAAAGTAAACTGCATACTCAGACCCTGGGGACATAGCCAATTACTAGTCAAAAACTGTAGCTCAAGCTTCACCCTCACTCTCTCCTCCTTATCCCCAAAATGCATACCTACATCTCAACTCCCCTATCAAATTTCCTAATAACAATTCCTCAATGCACTATCCAAGGCCAAAATCTCCATTTCTATGGGACCATATAAACTGAACTCCCTACTTGTTAGCTTTGAACATGAATTGTCAGACGCCCTACAACAATTATTCAATATCAGCCTCCAACAGGCTTTGTTCTGGATGAATGGATGACAGTAAGAGTCATCCCCATGCACAAAGGTGGGGGTGTCAGTGGACCCAGATAATTATAGATCCATAAGCCTGACCAGCCTCATCTGTACGGTTGTGCAAAGGATCATTATGGAATTAATCAAATAGGATATAAGTAACTTACAAATTCTCAAAAACAGCCAGTTCATATTCATCAAGGCAGACCTTACCAACTTAACCTGGATGAGTTCTTTAAAAAGGTTACTGAAGGAATGGATGAGGGAAAAATCAGTACATATTGCATACCTGGACCTCTCAAAGACATCCAACACCATCCCACACAAATGAATCACATATAAAGTCTCCTAGCTAGATGTAAATCCCCATATATCTTGCTGGATAGCAGACTGGATCAGACACACAACCCAGGAACTTGTGATCAGTGTCTCTGCCTCCTGCAAAAGACCTATCACTAGCAGTATATCTCTAGGTTCAGTCTCTGAGACACTCCTTTTTGGCACTTACATCTCAGAGGTTAAAGAAAATGTTAAGGACTTATGGCTGACCAAGTTTGCAAATGACTGTAAACTCCCAGTGTATAACAACATTATTTAAGATGGTCTTTCCTAAGCCAATAGCTAGTGTCAAAATCATGGACTGAAACTAAATACCAACACATGTGTAATCATAGTCTTTGGCAATCTTGACTACCCTTATAACTATCACATTGACAACACAGGCTTGACATTTGATCTTGTAATCAGGGATCTGGGAACCAATGTCAAAAATAAACTGCCCTTTGATCACCAATTTTCTGCTATTGTAAGGAAGTCCTTTTTCATTGCACAGCTTATATTTAAGGGTTTGGTGTCTAGGTCCAAGAATGTAATCATTGCACTGTGTTCCTTTGCCATTTGGTATGTAGCTTTCCAAACACTTGTCACAACTGGAGTGACCACAATGCTTTCAAACTAAAAAAATCAAGGGCCAGAATCTCAAAAAGCATGCAGAGCATCTTAAAGCCTCTACTTGATGTCATACAGGCTAGTAAGTGGCAACCTTTGCCTTGCATACAGAGCATCAACAAACCCTGTCCTGTCAAACCTATTACTCATTATACCCGTTCAAGGGATCTCAGTCTCCTTTGCAACAACCACAGAAACAGGTATGTATCACAGACAATACCTCTTCTAAGGAGCTGTCTTCTATGCCACAAAAAGCAAAGTACTATTATTACTCCATCCAAGTGTAATTTTGACAAGTGGATAAGAAACTGCATATTTACTCCTGGTTTATCAGCCATGTTCGTCATGCATAGGGGCAACAAGTATATATCCTAACATATATTTTTTTCTGCCCACCTCTTGGTTATATATATGCAAAATATAAAAGCTAAAAACTACCATGAGAATGTAAGACTAGTCTTCTCAAGATCCTCACAGATCAATAGCCTAGTAAATGCATAAGAACCTATGAAATACCATCATGTAATGGTGGTTAGTCGCAGGAAGAAGGAGAAGGTGGGTGATGAATGTTAATCACATTTTCTGTCTTCTCACAGCTTGTAAAGTCTCAGAGTTTGTATATGCATGCATGTGTAACTCTCTATTTATCTATCAATGTAAATATATTAATTAGGAAAGTCCTGCTGGACATAGCCCATTTTCAGAGCACTGCTGAAGAAAAAGGTACAGTTTTTGCAAACCAAATTGGAAAATAAGTTAAAATGCGGAGTAGGTTCACACACACATGATTAGACGCATAACAACAAGCCACATGTTGTCATGTATACCAAGCCAGGAATTATTTATAATTACAAAATAACCAAATTAATGGAAATTACAGCTGACTGGAATGCAAATTCCTCATAACTGTTAGGTCAGAAACCCATAGAGGTTATACAACTCCTACGTCCAGCAGCGAGGTACAGCCTTCATTAGTTTGCCTGTTTTCATTCTTTACTCAAGTCGTTTGAATAATTATCATTTTTTATTAATAACATATGCAGACTGCTCCAGACACAATACTCTGACAAAAAGCACTGTAAACATTAGCAGTAAATCCTCATGTGTTCTAGAGCCAGTGATAGGCAAAATAATCACTCTGTTTTACAAAATAATGTACCATTTTATGCAAAATATAACAGTTCTACAGGAAAAAAATCCACAAATACTGACTATTCATTACATCAAGCTTTCTGATGGTTGAATAGTATAGAGAATGCAGGTGAGCATATTCAGTACTTAAAAGATGCAAAACTAATAAGAGCAAAAACTTTCAAATAAAATTGTATCACAGTCTAATAGTTATAATACCTGCCAGAGGTGAAAGCATAGCTCTCCACAGTCCAAAACTGTGTAGAATGTCCCTGATTTTGGTTTGCATTTTTGCCCTGTCCCTCAAAAAATGTTTGATCTTCTGGAAATTATTGAAGATTACAATCAGACAATAATGTCACACATTAGAGTTGTATATTTCTCATTGTACAGACAGACAATAATGCCACACATATGCAGGAGGGTGCACAGTAAACTGCAACATCTTCCTATGGAGAAAATTCTACGTAACTAACTAATAACTGATTACAGGGGCACTATTTAGTGAAAATAAACTGTACTGTGATGAGGAAGAAAAAAATAACATTTAGTTTAATTTTCAAGATTAGAGTTGTTCTCGATAGGTAGTAGGTTCTGTAAGAAATGAGGAATCAGATAGCCATGAGTGAGTGGTAGGTGTACATTAGTGTAAAAATGGTCAGAGGTAGGGATATATGGAAATGGATGCTCTGCAAGTTGGTTTATGTATGAGTAGAAGAATTTAGGCTCATGGAAATTGCCTGTGATTAGGGTATTCCCACAAGTGTATAACCAACTTTTGTTTAGGTGAAGTTTCAGGGAGGTCATGGATTTATTTAAAGACATGATTTTCCAGGATCAGTCTTATCTTAGATGTGAAGATATTTTAGGGTTTCTCTGCATGTAGTACAAAACAGGAGTCACTAGAATTGGTCCTAAAACAACACAGTCAATTTCCATGAACAGAAACTTGTATGCATTACAAGTTCCTATTTCCTAAATGTGTCTAAATAAAGCAGTTTTTGTATCAGTGCCATTAAGCCATCTCAGTCCCTAAAGCATGAAACACTTTCCAAACAATGTGCATCGCAGGTAAATGTAATCTGGCAGATTGGGAAGGCCAATCTATTTTTCACTCAAGACTGCCCATAATAATTCAGAGCCCTTAGAAATGCAATGGTCTTATTTTATTAAATGACTCCAGTGAGATGTGAAGCTTGGGACCCCTATTTTATTGGCACTGATAAACTACCATTTTACAGTGTAATGAATGTCATTTAAGGGATTGGTTAATTAAGTGCACTCTTCTAAAGAAGTCCCTGAATACCGTGGGACAAAGCGCTAAACCAACATATTCTTCTATGCTCTTGTTTTTATTTTTAACAATGGTGGCTTGTAATCCATAAAAAGGAACTGAATTGCAGTTATTAGTTATTTATTTACAGTTTTGTTGTTAATTTTTGGTAGAGGTTCACCATTTTACAGTTACCTTATGCCTTCATATTTCAGTGTGTGCTGCTGACTATAGACTCATGAAATTAAAGTAAAACTCTGTGTTAAAAATTTTGATATGCGTACTGTCCAACAGAAAAGAAATAGGTTCCTTCAGAAGCTCTTTCTGATATCCTGTATATGGTCATTGATATCCCCTGTTATTAGTGGTTAGTAAATCCATGATATGAGGAACATACTACATTAGGCATTGCTTTCAAATCTCTGCGGGATCACTTCTGAGCCACTCGTCCTTTGTTCAAAACTGGTTATATATGAGTAATGAATAAATTATAGGCAAATTTTGTATAAACACAATCTGAATAGCTGGCATGTCTTGAAGGGTCATTTGTATATATCCTATGGGCCTCCATTACAGGTGGTTTAAGGTATTACATAGAGAAGACTCTAGCTCAGATGCATATTTTTACTGAATGGTCTGTCTGTGTGACCTTCTTACCCCTTCTTTGATTTGGATGTTATTTGGGGTATTTTGTAGGCATCTGAATGTTTACGGACACCAGCCTTGATTTTAATCTCTGCGTTTCTAAAATATAATTAAATAATCCACTTATGATGTGCTGATAAGGTAAAAAAAAGGCCAACACATGAATGTTTATAGCTATTGAGGTTTGGCTTTATTGGCCTGAATGTACCTGTAAAGAATTTAAAAGTAAAACGTCATGTGCACTCAGAAACCATATGGACGAAACACTGTTATGTCCTTAAGAAGTCATCTTCATATATACCATGATTATCTACTATAGGAGGTTTAAGGCATTAAACAGTGAAGACTCTAGCTTGGTAGAATCTTTCTTGCACTTTTTACTGATTGATTTGTCTGAGTGACCTTTACTACCTTAGGGGTATACATATATCTATATACATATGTATAGATATAGATATAGATATCTATATCTGTATATGGAACCCTATCAGATTACTGAAGTTTCAAAACTTCAAAAGTCATAAGGTTGGGACTACATGATCAAAGCTTTGAAACTTCAAATGTATTGAAAGGAGATTGGGGTACAGAGCGGAATGGGAAATGTAACCTTTTCTGCAATGTAGTGTGATCTTGGAGTTGGTATATTTAATTAGCAGGGGTGTGGGTGGGCTGTGGGGGGTGCAGGGGGGCTTGCCCTCCTGCAAAAACATAAAAATAGAATTTTGTTTTTTATTTATTTATTTATTTATTTTTAATGTTCAAAGTTCTGAAACTTCAATCATATGGTCTCAGCCATATGAATTTTGATGTTTTTGAACTTCGATAATCTGACATAGCTCCTTATAGATATATATAGATATATATATATATATATATATATATATGTATGTATGTATATAGATATATATATATATATGTATGCATATATATATATATATATATATATAGAGAGAGAGAGAGAGAGACATACAGGTACATACACACACACACACACACACACACACACACACACACACACACACACACACACACACACACACACACACACACACACACACACACACACACACACACACACACACACACACACACATAGATAGATAGACAGATAGATAGGTATATATATGTAAGGGAGAATGCTCAGGAAAGATACATTTAAGCCTTTTTTATTGAAAGGGTTGCGGATAATTTAATTCACATGATTTATCAAGTGACTCATATAAAATTTGGAAAAAATAGTCTGTTGGTTAATCATGTTTTGTGCTTTCCAAGTATGGAAACAGGTAGACAATGTGGTCAAACATCCTTATGTGTCTTAAAGTTTTGGAATGCGCAGCAGTGCTCAACATATGGAGAAAAATAGATTATGTTTCAAATTGGACAATGTGCAGTATTCAGAGCTAGGCATAGGTGAAATGTAACCCTAGGCATGGAACCACATGGGCTTCCCATCTACCAACATTCGCATAGGTTCATAGGTTCATAGGAGTTTAGTAGGCTAATGGCTTAAAAGCCCTTACAAGCCTAGCTAATATAACCTGATTTTACCGAATATATGGCCCCTAGAAACCTAACCTCTATCAGCAACCCTGTAAGGCTAAGGAAATCCAAACTGAACAGAAGGGAAACCTAACCTAGAAGCCCTACAGGAACTATCTAGACTTTCTGCATTCAGCCTCATAGTGTAGGTGATATCTTACAGTACCTTTAGGATTTAACTATAAACTTGTGAGTGCTTTAATTTCAAATTAATTGTGAGTGCATTAAACTTAAATTAATTTGTAAGGGAAAGCACATCTGCGGACCTACCCCTCTGACCATCTCTTTGCTATCTTACCCCCCACCTCTTATCTTAGTGGATTTAGTGTTTTCCCTACATCTACCACTAGAGGGCAGTAGACCTCAAGGCATGGAAAACTGTTTCTTACTGGAAGTAGAAATCCACAAGCTCTGTAGACCAGCCTTTCTTTGCTATCCCTGCTTGTACTTTTTACTCAAGTAATCACCCCCACCCCCATGAAAAGTTGTAAAGGGAATTATCCTGGTTAAGTCTAAGAGTTATAGAAACTAGACAGTTTTTTTGTCAATTACTACTCCAGCCACTGGCCCCCTTAATTAACTCTCTGCTTAAACTTACTTTTCTTGCCATAGAACTATTTATAAATACCTTTCTCTCTGCTATAGAACTCTTTACTCATACCTTTCTCCAATACACAGCTATACCTATGTTCACCATTTTCTGAGACGTAGCAACAGAAAGTGTCTCTTACCTATCCTAAGCCTGTAGAACACAGTCTCTCTGCATAACTGATTGCCTCTTAGCTTCTCTCAGCTCTGACCCGCTCCGTTCGCCCTACGGGCTCACTCTGCTCCCCAAACCCTACCCCCAATTCCCACCCACCCCCAGAGGTCCTACACTTATACTTACCTAACCACGCCCTCTCTCTCTTCCAACCAATCCCATACATCACTTCATCCCATAAACTTTAGCCACACCTTTTTCTTCTAACAATCACTCACAGTAAGCCACACCTTGAGTACCTTACCATATCCCTTTACTCTTAACTAATATGTATTAGTGCCCTCCTCTCTACACTTCCCTCATCCTTTTGTCTTCTTTTCTCCTATTTTTTCAATCCCAACTCCTTACTCCTCTTATTTATAATCTCAACAAGATGCCTCTGGGTAATCTAACCAAGCTAACACTTGTAGTTATACTTTCAACTGTCCTCACCTCTACTTACCTTCTCACATCCTTTGAAAAACTGTACTATTACCATTTCAACCACCCTCTAAAACAAACAGCAATTCACACTCATATACCGTCTAATAGTCATACCAATATAACTTCCATTCCCAGCTACCTACTACCTAAATACCATAGACTCTCCCACATTAAACACAATAAACCCACAGTAAAGAAAGTGAAAATTCAAACTAACCTCAGGTATAATTCAGTAATAAAACTAAATAATCCCTCCTTAAAAGATGGTGACATCCACCTCAACCCTGGCCCTACCAACCCTATTACCCTAACAACCCACCCTAAACTCAATAACTCTTTCCTACTAGGACATCTTAATATCCAAAGCATTAATAATAAAGTAGCCCACCTCCATGCCCTTCTAGATATTCACTCCTTTGACATCCTCTGCCTCCCTGAAACCTGTTGAAACCAGAGACTAAAGACAATGAAATAATTCCCCAAGATTATAATATAGTGAGACAAGATCGAGCAAAATGCAAAGGTGATGGAGTAGCAGTTCTATTCAAAGATGGACTTCATATCTCCACCTTACCATATAATTCAACCCAGGATAGTAATGCAGAAGTCTGCATCACTAAACTTCAAATCAACCCAAACAAATCTTTATACATTATCTGTATTTACCTACCACCCAGAAATAATATCACTACAATAGAGGCTATACTAAGCTGGGTGTCTTCAACTTACCCCCAAGAAACAATAATACTAGGTGACTTTAATATTGACTGGAAAGGTGTCATCGCTGAAAATCCTACCTCTCATATTAACCTCCACGGCTTTAGCCAAACTATCACCGCCACAACCAGAATTAACAAACCAAATAAAAAAGAGAGCACCTTAGACTGGATACTTATAAATAGACAGAAACAATCTTACAAGGTAGGAACGCTGCCAGATGATGTAAGTGATCATATTTTGACCTACATCATAAGAGAAAGAAATGATCTTCCCAACCTCCCCACCTTTAGGATAGCAGCTCTACCAAATACTTTAACTCAGAATTATTTCAAAATGAACTTAATGCCTGTGACTGGACCCCTTTAAAAACCCTACCACTTGAAGAGGCTGTAAAGTGTCTTAACTCTAAATTCTTATCTATCCTGGATAGGCATGCACCTAAACGGTCCATCAGAATGAAGTCTAACCCAGCCCCATGGCTTTCTAAAGAAACCAGACATCAAATTTTGCTTAGGAACAAAGCTTGGGCTAAGTGGAGAGCTAGCAGAAATACCTCTGACCAACTAAATTTTAGGCAGCTGAGAAATAGTACAAAAAAGGCAATACTTACAGATAAAAAGAACTAGTACTGTAAACTGCAACAAACTCACCAAAATAATCCCCAGAAGTTCTGGTCTAGTATCAATAAACTCCTTTCCCCAGGGCACTCTCGAACACCCACCCCACTTGATACCGATCCAAATACCCCCCCCATCAAACTGCCAATACCTTCAATTCTTTCTTCACTGAGACCATACAATCACTAGCTAGTCAACTAATTCCAGACAACTCAAGCCTTCCCACCACCATACCAGGCGTTCTACCTGCATTCAAACCGAAACCCATCTCTACTACTCTCATCTATAAATGCATCCAAAAACTCAAGCCTTGTACTCCTTCTGCCGACCAGCTACCGTCACAATATCTCCAAAAAGCAGCCAAAGTAATTGCCTATCCTATGTCCATCCTGATAAATAGGACAATTAAGGAGGGAACCATTCCAGACATTTGGAAAATCTCCCACATTATCCCCCTGCACAAAGGTGGTAACTCAAATGACTACTCTAACTATCGGTCAATAGCTCTCTTATCACCCTTAGCAAAAATTATGGAAAAATGCATTCACCAACAACTTTTACATCATTTATCTCAACATAACATAATAGCAAACTGCCAACACGGCTTTAGGTCATCATACAGTACCACAACTGCCCTTTTATCCTTTACGGATACCATCAATAGAAACCGCAATAAAAACATCCTCTCATCTGCACTCTTTATTGACCTCTCAAAAGCTTTCAACATGGTAAACCACACCCTTCTAATCAATATTCTTGAATCCCTTTCCTTTGACTCTCAGGCTGTTAAATGGTTCAGATCCTACCTTAGCAACAGGCAACAGGCAGTTCTCTGGGAAAATCAAATTTCATCCTTTCTGCCAGTCACCCTTGGAGTCCCTCAGGGCTCTATTCTTGGAACACTTCTTTTCTCATTATTTATCAATGACCTCCATGTAGCAATTCCTCAAGCCACCTGCATTCAATATGCAGATGATTCCACGCTAGTATGCTCAGCTTACTCCCCATCAGAACTACATTCTCTTACTCAAAATGTTTTTAACATTGTAGAAACATGGTTTACAAAATGCTGCCTCCTTCTTAATGCCAAAAAAAAAAACAAGCTCCTTCTCTTTACTCCCACTACTAAGTCCTCCCCCATAGATTTCTCAGTCACTTCCAATAATGGCACTATTATATTCCCTGACTCTACCACTAAACTGTTAGGAATTACCATTGATAATAACCTTACATTTGATTACCATATAGATAACACCATAAAAACTGTCAACAGAAAAATAGGCTCCTTATATAGAATCAAATCTTTCCTAACCCCAACAGCCAGAACCAAAATTGCTCACTCCCATCTAACCTCAACTCTTCTGTACGCCTCACCTATATATACTAACCTAAAGAAAAATAATCTTAACAAACTAGCAACTTCCTATAATAACATCGCCAGATTTGCCACTGGCAATCCCTTTAGAACCCACCACTGTCTGAATCTTTGGCAGCCAGACTGGCTTGAATTCCAAAACCATCTGATTATCTCCCAACTCACCATTGCCACAACATATTTTACCAACCCAACACCACCCCTATACTCTCCAATCTCTTAATCCCCTATAAAAATCTGAATTCCCTACGTTCTTCTAGCAAACTCCTTGCTAGCAAAACCAAGTCTAACAACATGGCTGGTGACTCCCTGTTTACTAACACAGTGGGTAAAAACTGGAACCAGCTACCCAATAAACTAACTCAACTCTCTTCCTTGCCTCTCTTTAAACAAAAACTCAAAAAACACCTCAAAACACACTGGTTATGCCCCTGTAGCAATCCCGACTAACCACCTCCTTTCACTACTGATACTTCCTCTTCCAAATAAACTTACTACCATTTTACAGCTAATTCATGCAAGCAAGGCTATTACTGTTTGAACTCTAATCAACACACTGCTAAAATCTTTCTACTTTTGATGTGTAAAATTCCTTATGAATCGTACTGTGCTACATTTTTTGTCACTCTTTCAAGTGTAAATATCTTCAGTATGTTATTATTACTTGTTTTACTTTTTTAAATCCTTTTATTTACCATGTAACAACATTTTAATTTTTTTTTTATTTTGCTGGAGCTTTTCTCCCCGGGCCTCTACTGAAAATGGAAATATATCCAGCTAGACTAGCCCGGTTAACAAATGTAAAATAAAAATAAATAAATAAACAGAAGCAAGAGGATGGCATGGGTTGATGCCTATTCCTTGAGTATGTTTCAGATTGCCCCTGTCCATAAGGGACAAAGGTGTTACTCCAGGTATGAATTTGTGATTTACCATCCATTGATCCAAACTGTGTTTGAAGAGGGCTACGGAAGGGCTCTACTTAACATGAATAGGAAGCCTGTTCCAAAGAAGGGGCAATCTCTGAGAACTATATCTGTATCTTCAGCATGTTTTGTTTGAGTCATTGACTAAGTTTAGATCTGTAGATTGAGAGACCCTTGTGCTGTTTGACTTGCAGATGTGTAGCAGCTCCATCAGGTCTGGATTTGTGAGTGTCTTGAATGTCAGGCAAAGGTCACTCTTTAATAGTCGATAGGAGACAGATTAAAAGGATAGGGCTTTTAGTCTATCCAAATAGGACATGTTGTTTACACTCTATATATTCTTTGTGAGGAACCTCTGTGGTTGCTCCACCTGCTGTAAGTGACTAGTCATGTACATGCCAAATGGCACTTTGTATTTGATTCTTATACACTGTGCATAAATCCCGTATGCGACCCTCAGATACCCCCCTTGTCATAGTCTCCCTAGACCATCCAGATTACTTTTTTCTATTTTCTTACACTTTATCTTATTCTTTGGCTTTTTCCTTATCCTTTTAACACACCTTAAATGACCAAGACTACATTAGTAGAACTGTAGAAGAAATAATTGAATTAAGCTGAGAGGCTGGGGAATTAGTCACCCACAGAATCAGTGAGGGGTTCCACATGCTCTGAGATGCATTTTAGAACTTTTTTGAAACCTTTTGATCCAATATTGGCCTGGTGAAAATCATGAATAATGAATGAGATTTGGTTTTCTTCATCTGTTTCCTGTATCCTTTCAACAAAGCCCAACTGTCCTAGACTACTATAATAAGTGAGGAGAAAATAATCAAATTATGTATCCACTGCACTCCCAGAAGCCATGGAGTTCTGGAAGCTCTGAGGTGAATTTTAGAATTTTTTCCAAACTTTTTATCTAATAATGACCTGGACAAAAATATTGACTCACTAAAGAAATTTAGTCTTATATATTTTTTTTTTCATTGAAGAAATAACCTGACGAAGCAAGTTGTAATGACTGGAAATTTAAAGAAATAATGAGCACACTGTCCCCAGCCCCGATGCAATCTAAAACAGCATTCTGTCCACACTTCTGAGGTTTGATTGTGAAAAAAGTTTATAAGCAGTTACTGGGGTTGTGTATACCTTTGCCCATACACAACCCCAGTAACTGCCCTGTACATTCAAGCCTGGTCCAACCTAACTTTAACTGGAGGTCCCTAAGGTCTTCCAACAGACTAATGTTAAAAGTTACCCAGTCTCACAACTATCATGGCGACTCTCTCTATTCCTATAAAATAGCTAAGGACTGGAATGTTCTTTCTCGGTGCATCCAAAACAGTCCCAGCATGTCCTCATTTAAAAAAAGCCTAAACAATTATCTCAGTAGCAACTGGCTCTGCCCTGTATTGCTCCTGGCAAGTTTCTTACTCCTATTACTTCCAACTCCCTTACTCAGGTACCTCTCTTCAGCACCTTTAAGCAGCTAGTGCTTATAATCCCATGGTTATACTCTGATAGATTATGGATATCTGTGTATTATATTATTACTATATATTTGTTCACGATTAAGTATCTCTTATGTAACTTTGTTAATTGCATTTGTTGCTAATATTTGTGTTCATGACTACTTGCTTTTCTTTGTAACTTTGTTAATTGCATTATTTTGCTAATATTTGTGCTCATAATTACTTGGACTCTTAACTAACTGGTACCATTTTGGAACATTTCTCCCAAGGTGTCTGCTGAAAATGGACTATTTGTCCAGTTGGAGACTACCTGGTTAACAAATTTAAATAATTAAATAAATAAGATAATAACTACACTGTCCCTAGCCCCCACACAAGCTATAGTACCATCTATGCACATCTCCGAAGCTTCTTTGTGAATGAAACTTAAAGAAATAATGATCACAGTGTTCCCAACATCCCATCCAATTTAGTAATCTGTTATGTACACAATAGAGCAGGCCCAGTTTTAAACTACATGGAGCCCAAGGCAGATTCCCCTGTTAAGGATGAGTCAAACTCTACTTATAAAGCATAGGGTCTAGGGGCCACCAGCAACCAGATGCTCTGAAGGTCTGTGCCTTATTTTGGAAAGATGTCTCATTAGCTGTTATTTGTTCGTTTTTTTACTTTTATACAGAAGAGTAATGAATGTGCAATACTCTGCATGCTCACAGACAACATTTTCACACACACACACACACACACACACACACACACACACACACACACACATACACACGCACACCCTACATGAATCGACACTGCCCCTGACCAACCACATTTATCACAAAATGCACTGCTTTGTATGCCCACAAACATATACATGCACATGCACACACCCACACACACACACACACACACACACACACACACACACACACACACACACACACACACACACACACACACACACACACACACTCATACCAACAAATGCATACTGACACTTCCCTTGACAAGATAATAACATACATACACAAGCACACACATGGTAACACTGCTTCTGACAAGCCATATCTATTACAAAATGCATGAACAAACACACACACACACACACACACACACACACACACACACACACACACACACACACACACGCACACACATATCCTATAGGCAACTTGTATGAATATCAGTTAACAGTTCAGATATTTTAATCTTTCATAATAACTTACATTTTCCCATCCATGGATGCCCTTGGTATATTTACGCTGTAATCTTTCCAGTTTACTCGTATTTGTTTTCTTATAAGGTTTCCATATTGTTATTCCATACTCATGTTTGGGTCTAATGTAACTAACAAATAATGACTTAATAATTTCCGAATTCCTAGACTTTATAAATCTTTTTATACAACCTATAGTTCTATAACTATTATTAACCAATTGGTTGATATGATTAGAAAAACTCAAAACCTGGATCTACTCATATATGCAGGTCCTTACAGTTTCAAACACTGTGTGCTATGTTAAATATTCACCTTTTAATTTATAATTTATGTCTCTCAGATCTCTTATGCCTAGTTTTTGATGTATTTATCAGCATATTATTCTCCTGTGCCCATATAGTCAATTTAAAGTAATACTTTTGCAGACCCTGACTGTAACCAAGAATTTCATTTGTCCATCTGTTTTTTAATTTCTCCAAGTCTTTTGGGTTTCTAATACCATGACAGGAATGAATCCCATTCCTAACTCAAAGTACAATTAAAGTTCATGAAATTAGTATTGTTTCAATCTTTGATGTCAGCCAAAAGTGCTCCTCGGAGCACCCGCAATGTGCCCAGTAATGACTCCTTCTGCAATTCCAGTAACTGACATAACTACCACACAAGACAGCAGAAATACATAATTAAACTATTTAAATTGCCAGTACAAAAGTTAAACAACATAAAATAAATACAAACTACCCACTAAGTTTCCCTAAAAACTGAACAGTGATGTTTAATTCTAAATTTAACCCAGAAGGATGCAACGTATCAAAATTTATAATAAACTTTGTTTCCATAGACAACAGTTTATGTTGAAAATTGTCCCGACATTGGAAACAGGTTTGGCTAATACACTAAAAAACAAAGTATCTGAAACACCATGAATGGTTTGAAAATGGGAGGCCACAGGACTTGCCAACCGATTATGCCTGATATCACCCAAATTCTACATAATGTGTTTTTAACCACTCTTTTTGGTTGGCTCACATACCATTTGGTTGGTATACACTCACACCCAAGAATATATACCTCACCACACGAACAACAATTAAAGTTGTTTGTTGCATTATAAACCCTATTATTAATTTTCATACCATTAAGATGCCTAATTCTGGTACAAAGCTTGCATTTTCCACAAAACATTTTGGCGGAACAAAAGAACTGACATAAGGTACAACAGGAACCTTCAGTCTACCATTTCCAGTGATAAAAAATCATGTGTCTCACCAACTGACCCATTTGCATCAGAAAAATCTTGACCACCATTATTCAAATCCCAAATGTCCACCAAATCGTTTTTATGTACAGACAAGTCCAGCAAAGAGTCATCACAGTGACTGTTGTTGTCCAAATCCATAATATTCAAACTTTCTTGCATAGTTCTGGTGTAGAAAAACATTTTTAAATTTAACTTGCTAAAAAAATGACATACTTCAAAAAGTAGGCCTGCTAAACTGGGAAAACAGGTGAGAACAAAGTTTAACCCCTTATTCAACAAACCTAAAATAGTATCATCTAGATTAAGACAAGATAAGTTTATAACATTGAATTGTCTGTCTTCCACATACCTGACAGTGGAAATGTGTTCAAAATTAAAATGTCCCCTTCTGCTTGGAGTGAGAGCTACTCCTGCCTCCTTCTTCTGTAGTTGTAACCACCCCTCCATAGCCTTGCCATTTCTGCCCCCAGCCCCTGGGCTGCTGAGGGCTGAACTGCTGCTGCAATAATTCCACTGGTTTCACATTTAAATCCTCTAACGATACACTTTTTTACTGCTAGATGCTGTCTCAGATGACAAAACTGAGGAATCTCATGATGTTCGAGATCTACCTTCAACAACGCAACCAATGTCTCTCCCCTTTCACAATTTACATTGCCAAGTAAAAATTAAGTTGCTATTATAGTCTCTAAATTTAGAATTAAACATCACTGTTTAGTTTTTAGGGAAACTTGGTGGGCAGTTTGTATTTATTTTGTGTTGTTTAACCATTGCACTGGCACTTTAAATGGTTTAATTATGTAATTGTGTGGTGATTAACTTTTGTATAAATAAGCTGTGATTATGATGTTCAATTATCCCTTGAAGGTGTGAGCCAAGGTACCAGGAGGTAACATCAGAAAAGCTGTTGGTCACAGTCCAGTGTGGTTCTGTGTTTTATTTCATTTATTTCTTCTGCAATTCATAAGGAGTTACATGCTGTATGATACTTGCCATGACCTGTTTGTAAGCCACGCAGCTATCCATCTTATCAATAGTACATCCATACTTTGTTGTTCTAATCTATTGGTCAGTGTTATGTGTATGATCCTATCAAATGCTGAATTTAAATTATATAAATTAAATCACAGTACAAATTTTGTAGCAATCCAAAGGTAAATAAAGCACTAATAAACAGTAAATACCAAAATAAAAGGCATAGAAATGAACAAACCAAACAACTTTAATCAAGAATTCAGTAAGTGCTTTAATCTACATAAGACTTTTCAAACTAACTCACATTCATTTGACCCAGCTTTTAAAACACAGAAAAAGTCACATGACATAAAAATCACATGACATGAATAAATCACACGATATAACTTAAAGCACACTTATAAAAATACTAATGCTGTAACTTCTTTTTTTAAAAAAGCAACACAGTCTTCCCTATTAATAAGTACTGGTGGATGGCAAGCATTTAATTTTACCTGCCAAGAATATTCTTTCCACCCTAGTTCATCTTCAGCATTGAATAACTTATCATATCCCCATAGCTCAACTAATATAAGAAATTTAAAATTCACTTTACATTTCCCTCATTTCCCTGTCTTGCAATGTTTAGGCAATGCATTTTTTTCATCCCCAATACTCACTGCATGTTTATGTTCATATATACGTCTGAATAACTCTCTAGAAGCACACCCTACATAAAAAGCAGGGCATGACATGCATTTCACTAAGTAAACCACAAATCTAGATTTACATGTGTAACAACCCTTTAAGATAATGTTAATATTAACTAAAATTTCTTGCACTACCAAAAAAAGATAATCACAGAAATTACAACTAAAGCGTGTGTACATCCCTGTTTTGTTTACAATAACATTACTAGTGGTTTGTAACTTAGCCTGAAGGAAGTTTTTAAAACTTTTCACTCTCTTTTGTACAAAAAGGGGGCAGTCTCCCAATACTTCTTTGAAATCAGGATTATGACTGAATATTTTCCAGTTGTTCAAAATAATTATTTTTATTGCCAAAGCATCTGCACTATTACTAAATGACATAAATTCTAAAATCTTTTCTAGCAGTTTTAGCCCTAGGTTTTTGTATTCCTTTTCTTATTTCAGAGACTTCACTCAGAGTGTCTGTCAATACTTTCCCAGGATAACCTCTACTAGCAAAGTTCTGAATAATATTAGAGCTTTCTTAAACAAAATCATCATCATTCTTTGTAAGAGTGCCGGCTGTTAATAACTAGCCTTTGACAATATTATTTTTCATCTTTTTGGAGTACATGCTGGTGTAGTGCAAATATGAATTATTCTGAATAGCTTTCCTATAAATGTTGGTATATAAGGAATCGTGTTCTTTATAAATAAAAATGTTATATTTTCTAACTGGTGATTAGTAGTGAATTTTAAAAAAGAACTAATAGTATCTAAATAGTTCACAAACTCAATAAACTTATTTTCTCCCCCTCTTCAAATTAAAAACACATCATCAATAAACCTTTTTGAATACTACTGTGTTCTTGGCATAGATACTTTCTAAGATATTCACTCTGTCCCATCCTGCCATGAATAAGTTAGCATAGCTGGGAGCCATAGCTGCCTCCATTGCCATGCCATTAATCTGACGGCATAAAGTTCCATTATATTCAAAGAAATTATAACTGAATATTAAATCTACAATTTCCACCAGTAATGTAACCATCTCTTTAGAAAATATTTTGGCAGGTAAAGTTAAATGCTTGCCATCCACCAGGATTTAATAATAGGGAAGACTCTGTTGCTTTTTTTAAAAAAGAAGAAGTTAAAGCATTAGTAATTTTATAAGTCTGGTTTAAGTTATATCATGTGATTTATTAATGTCATGTGATTTTTATGTCGTGATTTTTTTATGTCATGTGACTTTTTCTGTGTTTTAAAAGCTGGGTCAAAGAAATGTATGTAAAGTTGAAAAAGCCTTATGTAGACAAAAGCTCTTACTGGTGTCTTGATTAAAGTGGTTTGGTTTGCTTGTTTCAACACCTTTTATTTTGTTATTTACAGTTTATTAGTGCATTTTTTTACCTTTGGATTATTATTTTGTAGATGTTTGGTGTAATATGATCAACCAAATAGAATCCAACTTTCTAACCATCCCTTAGGGTTTACTTTGCATGATATGTCGAATGGTTTGTTTGTGTTAAATGCAGAAGAAGCCAACAATCATTTGAACAACAATCAGAATAATGCCACCTACCTCTACACCTTTAATTATGGATGAGATACTTTTAGGTTGTTTGGCTTCCCCTATAGATACCTTCAAAGAAGAAGGTATGTGTGCTATGGGAAAAGAACCCTCTAATTATGGGGAATTATTTAACAAATTAGAAAAAAAACTTGTCTGCCTTAAAAGGCTGCAGTGGGACAACATCTATTTTGAAAATAGCTTAGCAGCTCAAAGAGTGCCAAAAGGACTAGGAGTCAACAAAATGCCTATAGGGACAATCTGCCTAAAGAATTTATGGATTAAGTGGATTGAACTCAATCAAAATGTAGGCATACAGTATGTTGAAATGCTGCTGAATTTAAACAGAACAAAAGTTAATGGCTTAACGACTGAAATCATAGCAGCATTTCTTCATCTAAAAACTAGTATTTCAGCTGGTAATTTTTTACTATAGATTATGTTTAACACAGGAGAAGTTATTGAGAGAGAATGAGATCCTTAAAAAGAGGAAAATGCGTACATTTAATAGAGACAGATCATACTTTGAAAGGGGAATGATGTATGCGTATGCCATTAATGCAGAAAGTCTCCTGACCAATTGTGAGCCTTAAGTGCATGAAGGAAATGATGTCACTGAAATAGAAATGCCCCCTGAGCAGCAAGTGAGGCAGTCAGAATGCCTATCAGGCAAAGATAATGGTCCTGCTGATACTATTGTAAGTAATGGCAAGAAAGAAAGGGGAATTACCAATGTAAATACTATGAATGCCTCTGAAGTTGTTTCTGGTGCTACATCTGGAGTTGTTCATCAAAATTTTCACCAGTATCCCAACAACCAAAACATTTGAATATACCAGAAAGAATGGCACAGAAAACAAGACTTGGGCGGAAGTAGCAGGAGCTCGGAGAAAGAAATATATGAACAACCAGAGACAGCAGGGAAAGAAAAACCAGAAGAACTATCAGAAAAGGAGATAGCAAGTGAGTTTGGTCTGACTTTGTGCTGATTAACTTATTGCCTTTTCCTCTTTCTGACACAGCATGTAACGTTTTAAGTAAAGGTTGGAACTTTGTGCCAGAAGCAAGAGCTGAAAAATCTGATGTTATTAATTGCCTGAGGGACGATGTTCGTAAACTCAATTTAAAGACTTTATTTTCAAATGATAGCAGAGATGTAAATTTGTCCCATTCTGTGAGCGTTTTTAATCCTCCTCTAAAAAAAGAACTAGAGATGTTTTTAAACATGCCTGAGTTACAAATTGTGAAATTACTTAATAACAAGACAGTAAGATGTTGTCCTGTTCGATTCTCAGCTAGATCGTCTTCTGTGTGGAGACATGCGTGAATGGGCGTACCTTCGTTGAAGGTTGTGCATCAGAGCCGGCAACTCGGTACGTAAAAATCTACTGCCAATCATTAGCGGACCGGAGTTCTGCTGTGTCGACCCCTAACCGGGAAAAGCCGAAAGACACAACAACTTAATAACAAGACTGTATATAAGTATTATAATATGTCTGCTCAAAAGAGATAATTTATTTTTGAAATAAGGAAGAATTAAGAGCTGTTGATTCTCAAAGCTGACAAAGACAATGCATTAGTTCTAAAGAATAGGTGTATGTATAATGATAAAATATTAGAATTGTCGGCTGATGTACAATTTTACAAAAATTCTCATTTTTAGAGATAAATAAGGCTTATTCTTTAATTAATTCATTAATAGAAGAATGTTTTTTTAAGTGGGAGAATTACTGACACTTTTAGAAAATATTTTAAGGTATGCAATCCTAATTTTAGTCATTTTTGGTCTCCCTAAAGTTCACAAAGGTCTGAATAATCCCCCTCTCAGGCCAATAGCAATCAGTGCAGGGAGTAAAACAGAAGTTATGGCCATCTTTGTTGATAAACATCTTCAGAAGGGTATGGAAAAGAATGACTACTATGTAAAAGATACTTTTGACTTTATAAATAAAATAAAGGAAATTAAAGTTTTACAATCTGATTTATTAGTAACCTTGGTTATCAGATCTCTGTATACTGTTATACCCAATAATGAATGGTTAGAAACAGTGCATTTTGAATTAATTCATTCTAGAATATTTTCTAAAGAGATGGTTACATTACTGATGGAAATTTTAGATGTAATACTCAGTTACAATTTCTTTGAATAAAATGGAAAATTATACCAGCAGATTAATGGCCTGGTGATGGGGGCAGCTAAGGTCCCCAGCTATACTAACTTATTCATGGCTGGGTAGGAAAGTGTGAATGTCTTGGAAATTATCTATGCTGAGAACATAGTAGTATTCAAAAGGTTTATTGATTATGTTTTTTAATTTGGAGAGGGGGAGAAAAAAGTTTATTGAGTTATTGAACTATTTAGATACTATTAGTTCTTTTTTTTAATTCACTACTAATCACCAGTTAGAAAATGTTAATGTTCTAGATGTCACTGTTTATAAAGAACATGATTCCTTATATATCAAAATTTATAAGAAATCTGTTCAGAATAATTCATATTTGCACTACACCAGTATGCACTCCAAAAAGATGAAAATAATATTGTCAAAGGCTAGTTATTAAGAACCAGCACTCTTACAAAGAATTATGATGATTTTGTTTATGAAAGCTGTAATATTATTCAGAACTTTGCTAGTAGAGGTTTCCTGGAAAGTATTGACAGAGACTCTGAGTGAAGTCTCTGAAATAAGAAAAAGAATACAAAAACCTATGGCTAAAACTGCTAACAAAAATTTTAGAACTTCTTTGTTAGTAATAATGTAGATGCCTTGGCAATAAAAAGAATTATTTCAAACAATTGGAAAATTTTCAATCATAATCCTGATTTGAAATAAGTATTGGGAGACTGCCCCTTTTTGTACAAAAGAGAGGGAAGAGTTTTAAAAACTTCTTTCAGTCTAAGTTAAAAGCCTCTAGTAATATTAATGTAAAGAGTATTATTCCGTAAGAATGTGGTCAATGAGAAAACCCCAAAACTTCTAGAAGTAGGAATGTTTTTTACTATTTCTTATCATTTTATGGGAGGCGATGCATTTGAGTGCAATGCTTCTGTATCCCTACCATGGATCTATCTAACCAGTTTTGAGTGATGTAAAGTTTCATTAACATGAAAAGAGTGATAAGAATGTGGAATTTCTGCTCGGGTATTCTGTCTCTGCTAATGTGAAGGATTGCAAACTCCCATGAAATAGGAGTTTTTCCATATCCCATCTTTTCTAGCCTGACTCTTAACGAACCCCATAGATTTTGAGCAAATTTGCAATTCCAAAGTATGTGAAGTAGGTCTGCATGCATCTTCAGGCAGAAAGTACAGAAAGGGGAAGAGTTTGAGTTAAATTGTTTCAGTCTAATTGGTATGAAATAAGTGTTATTATTGATCATTAATTATGCATATACTAGATTTCTAAAAGGAGATAATTACACAGTATTTTCTATAGCATGTGAAACTTGTTCCATGGTAATTTTATTGTTTATTCAATTCCAATATTTAGAGAATAGGGTACAGGCTTGATATTTTATAATTGTAATTAATTTGTACACAGTAGAAAGCATTTTCTTTTTATACAATAGACATCTCAGAATCGTTAATGAAGTACTAACATCTGTTTGCACCTCTTCAGGTATGTTTTTGAAAGTTGCAATGAGTTCCATGATATATCTAATGATAATAATGTATTTTTTGCTTAAGTTAAAGTTTTCCCTGATTTCATTCATTGTTTTTAAGTTTGTAGAAGTCCCAAATGATGGAGTTTTTGATTAATGGATATTGGGCTAAATTTAACATCTTAGTACCTATTTTTAAGTTAGGGTTTAAATGAATTGGTTGTAATAGCTTTAGAATATGTGAAAGGCTTAGAAATTCAAAAAGTTCTTGGAACATGAGAATTTTATGATTAAGTAGGTTATGCACTTTAAATGTTTTTAAGTTTGAAATGTCCATGAAAGGGAGGGCTTTGGGGTTAAGTCTTTATTCTTTAATATGATTGTGCCATAATTTAACCCACAGTGGGAACCAATCATTGCTCATTGGGTTATATTCAACAATCTGATTAATTCTGTTGGAACATATTATTTTATAGCACAGTTCAAAATCAGGTAACCTCATGCCTCCTTTATCGGTTGGTAATATTAATTTTGTATAACTAATTCTGGTTGTTTTTGTCTACCAAATAAATTTGGATAGGTCCTTATTTACTTTTTTGAAAAATGATTTACAAATTAGTGCCATTGAGCTGGCATAGACGTTTTGGAAGAATATTCATTTTAACTATTGCAATTTTAGATAATACTGGGAAATTCATGTTTTCCCGTCTCTGCAGATCTAGATTTACAGCTGTCCATTTTTTAGGTTATTTTGCATATTTGATTTATGATTATGCTCAAAGTTTACCCCTAAGTATTTAAGTGAGTGGCTTGTTTTAATAGAAGTATGTGGAAAATAATCTATATTGTGACCCAGGGGATTAAGTGGGAATATGAAGGATTTTGAGGTGCTGATTTCATAATTTGATACTTTAGAAAAATTCTCAATAGCATTTAAGATTTTGTTTAGGTCCATATTTGGTAGCTAAAAGAATATGTTAATGTCATCTGCATATGCTGTTATATGCAGAATCTCTGGAATATGATGGAATGTTCTTTGTTTTATATATAGAAATAAGGGTTAAATATAGAGGTTAAAGAAATAGGGTGATAGGGGGCACCTTTGTCTATTACCATTAATTATTTTTATTGGGTTAGACTGTGTCTTGTTCAAGAAAAGTGTTGTGGTGGAGGACTTGTAAAGCATTTTAATTAGTTCAATGAATTCTTCAGGGATATTATAATATGACAGTGTTAGGTATAGAAAATCTAAGTTTACTCTATCAAATGCTTTAGTTGTGTCCAAGGTGAGAGCATATCTGGGGTGTTTATCTTTCCTCAGTAGTTGAATAGCTGCATCTAGAGTGAGAGCATTGCCCCATGTTTTCCTGCCCATCATGAAACCAGATTGTTCAGATGATATAATTCTGGATAGTATTGTTTTGAGTCTGTTGGCCAAAATTGTAGTCAGAATTGTTATATCTATAATTATAAGAGCAAGTGGCCTGTAGTTCATGAGGTTCTTATTATCAGAATTAGCTTTGGAATGAAGATAGTCTTAGAGTTATTAAGGTAGATATCAGTGAAGCCCCTTTTAGTAATAAAATTATATAATTTCAGGAGAATGTGTGAGAGTTTGGATGCAAACGTTTTGTAAAAAGTAGAGGTGAACCCATCAGGCTCAGGAGATTTATTTAACGTTAGCTTCTTAATTCCATTTGTAATTTCTTCAGTTGAGAGGGGTGCTTTTAGCAGGTCAGCTTAGTGGTTTTCAATTGCTGGAAATTTTATATTGTTAAAAACTTTTACAGTGTTCGACTGAGGTTTGTTTCCATATAGTTTTGTATAAAATTCTACAAAGATATTCATTATTTCCTGATTTGTATCTGCTGTTTTGTTGTTAAAAGTTATTTTGGTTACATTGGGAGCTGATTGATGTGCATTTATTACTTTTGCTAATAATTTGGATGTTTTTTGTATCAGGTCTCCATATCTAGTGAGAAGTTTCATTTCTGTAAAAGAATAGTTTTGACTATGTACCATACATAAATCTGTTTGTAATTTCAGCAGATTATTTTCCAGTTCTAGGTTAAAGTTATGTTAGAGTTTTTGCACAATTTCTTTAATTTCAAAATGTAGTTTAATCTCTTTATCCTTGATTATTTTTTATAACAAGATGCTTTGGAATTAAAATGCCTCTTATCCTCGCTTTCATTTCAGCCCATCTTATATAAAAGAGTATACTGATGTCTAGAAAGTTTTTCTCTAAGTCATTAAGAGAGATGTCTATTTCTTGACCGATGTCTTGTTTTAACAGAAGTCGGGGTTTAGGGACCATACAAAACATTAAAATTTATCTTGGTAAATTTTTGACCAGTTTATTTTGAGGGTTATTCTAGGATGATCGGAGAGAAAATCTAGGTTCAGCACTATAATTAACTCTAATTTTAGAAAGGAATCTGAGATTAGAAAAAAAGTCTTCTCTAGACCATGATTTGTAGCAAGGTGAGTAATATGAGCAATTCACCTTAGGATTAGTGTAATTTTTGATTTTATAGGGATCTATTAGTGAAACTTCTGTAATGAGATCCTCTAATGCTAAAACAGGTTGAAGGTCTCAAGGGTTTTTATTAATCGTTCTGTCTATTGTAAGGTCTTGCATCAAATTCCAGTTTCCTCCCAATATATGTTCATGTTCTGGGAATCTTTTTAAGAGGTTGTATATCTCAATAATAAAATCTTGTTGTTTAGTCCAGGGGCCATATAGGTTCTGAAATAAAAAAGGGTCTAGTATGAGAAGGGCTTTTAGACAGGTAAAGTAGCATCATCTACCCTCTAAGTCCTGACCGAAGTCTAAAATATGCTCTTTAAAAGAAGCTTTGATAATAATAGCCACACCTTTTGAGTTGGTACAACTGTCTGAAGCTATTACTGAATTTATCCATTTCTTTTTCCTCTCGCTATCCCAGTCACCATTCATTAAATGTGTTTCTTAGACAAAAATTACATTAGCATTAGACTTAAAGATTAAGTGCATAAGTAGCTTTTTTTCTTAGTTTCCTGAAGGCCGCTAACATTCCAAGAATTTATAGACCACATTATTTGTTCACAATAAACTTAGGTAACATAATAATCTATTTGATTTTAACTCTTTCTTTAGAAAGTATGTAAGTAATCTGTAGTAGAGACATGTCCATATCTGTCATCATAGCATCATCAATCTCCAAAACCATCCCCAAGCCTAACCCTAAAAACAATTGACCTAAGGGGAGAATAACACTGAAACTTGTAGTTCTTTAACAGTAGAAATTATCTTCACACATATTATAACCATAACGAGAAGATCCAGTTTCAAGTGTGAGTAATAAAACAATAATGTATACAAAGTTCAAATCACAAGCTGTGATAGTAGCTGTCAGCACAAACCTCTACATTATCGCTCCAATTATAACTGTTAATAACCTGGCATAGTAAAACACAGTGCAACATCAAAATCATTTCACAAGAAACATTAGTATTAAACATGAAAGAACAGCTTAATGCAGATATTTTAGGAGGATGAGTGCCACATACAAGTTATACGTAACAAAGCATTCATCAAGTTATCAAGACCCTTAAGGACTCTGGGAATAGCAGTAAAATTGTGTATAACTATACTGGAACCAACATTATTTTCCATATTTGAACGTATCAATGTCTAAACAGCCTGAAGGTATTAGGTAATCTATTATTGATTACTCTATTTGGCTGAGTAATGCCTAAATTATGTTAGTATATAGCTGTTCCAAAAAAATGAATATAATAATATGTGTTTGATGCTCTTATCTCCAAAACATTGCCTGTACAGTCATAGGAGGGATAGACTATGAAAGTTAACACTGTGCCTGACTCCATTTAAGTCTTACAGCAGAGCATTCCAGTTAATTGTATAAATAGCTGATAGAATTTCTGATAGTGACAGGCAAGTCAGGATTAGTCTATGCAGTGCGATCAGGCAAGGCACTGCAATGGTAAGCTACAGGTCTAAATAAAAATGCAGTACGTACTGAACATAGAGGAAGAAACAAAATCTCTCATTTCACCACACATCTCATCAAAAGCTGATCAGAATGGTAAGGTTCAGTTTTCAGCTTACCATAGTTCAGTTTAATTCTGCACAGGAACTATTCTGTGTTTGATTTAATTCAGAACTGCAATCAACAGGTTTACCAGTGACCACTTTCCCTATGGATGCTGAGTCTTAAGGAAGTAAACAA
>NC_056737.1:231301934-231439434 GCF_019279795.1 Protopterus annectens
GCTTTACATACTTTGTGACTGTGGCCATGGCTAAAACATTAAGACCTGGCCAGTGGTACAGACAGCAGTAAACAAGTGCATGTCTTTTATATAGCTTCTCAACAGACCACATGCCACTTTAGTACTGTAAGGCATACCTGTAATGTAAGCAGTTGTAACAAGATGCTAAAAGCTGGGTACCCACTACTGTGGAGCATACGCCCAGAATATACACATGTATATAAATGTACCATAAAGTTGCAGACAAAGCAATGGGAAGAGTAGGAGCACACAATATACAAAACTGCAGAGATGACATACAGACGGTACTAGGGTAGTGGTACACTGCAGGTCTCAGAAGCCAAACTATAGCTAGCATATAGGCAAGGCACAAAGCAGTGTGTAAGCAAAGGTCACACTATATACACAGGGACATGCACTGATTTATTTTTTATTTTATTTTATTTATTTGTAAGATTTCAAAAGTGAACTGACCTATCACAGACCCTTTTCAGCACTGAACCAGGTCACAGAGACAAGGGCAAATTTAATCTATATGAACATATTATACTTGCTAGGTACCAGTACAGATGCATTAAAGGTAGAACTTACTTTTGAGGTTGGCTTCAGGGCTAGTTTTTTATGCAAGCACCCAAGAGCTGGATTCTGAGTAGCAAAGGAGACTCATTCTCAGTCATGAGAACCTGTGCCATTATATAAAGTCTGAGATGTGCTCCCTTCAAACTGGAGAAACAGATACAACATCATGGACATTGTTTTGATTTGGTATTCTCTCTATATAACTCAGAGATAGCCCTGCCCCATCATACATAACATATGAGTCCTTTAGGACATTGTCATGTCCTGAGATCATTCTACCTTCTGGTTGCCAAATTCATTCACTGCACACAGTCTTATTTGTACTGCTGGAGAATAACCTGCACCTGTTTCTTGCCTGATCTTCCATGCTGAACTGTCTGCATGGCTCCTGATTGGCCACCGGTACATCAGACCCACCAGCATGGCTCTTGATTGGCCACCAGTACATCAGACCCACCATTAGATTACCTGATGTTGTCATCCCTTGATCAGTCAAGGTTAGTAAACAGCTGGCTATGCAGTCATCTGTAGAGACACAATGTCAAGTAAAGAAACATCGTTTTCCACATAATAAGAATTACCTCATAGTCTATGCCCTGCTATCTGTAGAAAACATGTCTTCAGTCTGATGGCATGCTGACATTTTCTGATGAGACTTTTTTAATAAAAAACAGCAGCTGCCACAGCTATAAAAATGTGGATAGGAATTGCAACCACCAGTGTTATGGTCAATCAGTGATGTACTATATTGCCTGGACTGCCAAACAAATATCAGATCACTAGACATATACACTGGGAAACCCAGACTAACTCTCATACCATAAAAAAGCAGCCAAGAAATTGAGATGTCACTACTGCCACCCATATCAAATTATATAATTTTTAATGTTTTATGTAGGGCATAAAGAGTTATTAGGGGCTTCTAGTCATGTACAAGGGAAATTATATCATGATTAGCAGTAAAATGATATGAAGGAGCAAGAAAAATGAATACTCTGCTACAAAGGTTTGTCTTCAGATGAGCAGATAATCATTTTGTTTGAGAAGATGGCAGTGGTAGTTTCAAACACTGAGACCTACAAAAAAGCAGCCATACAGCAACAGGAAGGGATGATTTCACTGGAATTAAAAAAACAGAGTACCATGTGATCATCAAATTCAGTGACAGAGGAGATCAAATTGCAAAAGGAGAAGCTGGATGAACTAGAAAACCACTATAGGCAAATAAATATGAATAAATAAATATGTGAATCAAAAGAGATAAGAAGTTGTGATCTATGTTTGAACACCTGCTAAAGGAGATAATCTATTTACTGGGTTACATTGACCCTACTTTTGAGAGGATACATCAGGTAGGAAGCCCCGCACCCATACAAGAGACAGTTTCCTTCCCGTAGCTTGTACTATCAATGATGCAGTCAGTCAGAACCAGTAACTGGATTATCATCAATAGTATGAAGTAGTATGGAGTGCCTTGGGAAAATACAACCTTGGAATCGCAGTGGACAACTCACAAAGCTGCATAATAAAATAATAAAACAAGCATGCAGCTGTAATGTTCATTAACTCTTCTGTACCTTCCATACCAATTATGGATGTAAATTGGGAAGAAATCATACTATGTAAAGTAGAAGAAGTAATACAGTTTATTTATAGAACTTGACAGCAGGCCCAATTTTATGTGTGAATTGATCTTGCAGAGAACATGACAAAGAGGAAAATGAATAGGGAGATGATAGACACAAGTATCACTGACATCAATTTAAATTTCACAACACAAGAAGAGTTTTTCAATGGAAAATATGAGAGCATTAGATAAGGGAGTCACAGAGTAGGGCCAACAGAAAGAAAACAAAGTAAAATTGAGATAAAACTAGAAAGAGATCTCAAGGAAGCAGCTGAACCAAGGGAGAAAGAGGTATTAAAGATTGCTGAAGACACTAGATGAGAGACATAAAATCCTCTCAAATAAAAAACACCAAATAGAAATATGATGAGTGGTCAAAACAGTGGCCAATGAGGGTCTATAATAGTAATCACTCAGGGATTTACCAGAAAACTCCAATTTAGCAAGTGGCTAAATATGGCTAGAAATCTTCTCAGAATCAGCAGACATGGCAGTCTCTTTGCATAAGAGAGTAAAGGAAGAGGGATTTCATTTGATGAACTGTTATATATAATCATTGCCTCATTATTTTATACAGCAGCAGAAAGCATTCCAAAGTTCTAAATATTAAATTAATCTGATGGATTTGTTTTGGAAAACAATGCAGTTTGACACAATATTCTCAGATATATTGTGTTATGCTATGTATACCCTTATCTAGTAAATTTTATTGGAAGAAACTCAACTATTCAATTTTTATCTGCAGTTCACAATCCAACCCAGGGGTGGGAGATATATATACTGCCCTTTGAGGCTTTACATATCTCTGCAGTGGCGTCTAGTCAGTGGGATCATCGGATTGGGCATAAGTATTTTTCTGCAGCAAGTGGTCTTGACATAACCCAGGTCATGTCACCGGAATGTGTGGGGGTGTTTGGGTTCAGCAAATGGTGAAAGCAGATGAGGTAATAATGACATAGCGCAAGTAGGATTAAACGTTTTTGTGGAGCTTTGCAGGTAGCACTCATCTAATACGATAGTAAAGCATATTGCATAGAATAAAGAGGGTGAGTGGGATGATAGCATATTTCCAGTAAGCAACGCTTAAAGTTAAAGTAGCAAGTTCAGAGTGAAACAATTTTAAAAGATTTATGCAAATCACATGCCAGACTGGGAAAGAAATTGTATGGTAGTTTCTTGACTAAGTTCCAACAATGACCCAAGAGATGAAAAACTAATAAAAAAGGATGAATGATATTAAAGGAAAGAGAACAAATAGGAAATTGTGGGATATAGGAAACATATGTTCCAAATACAGATGGTCCCTTTCTTTTTTTGTGTTTCCTTATGGAGTGGGAGAAGATGTATGTAGTAGAGATTGCAGTCATAGTAGGAGATTTTAATTTGGTGTTAATTGAAAAATTGACAAATTATTTAACAGCGAGTGCCATAAAAATGTGAGAAAGTGATGGAAGAGTTGATGGCTGGAAGGGTTAATCATTAGATCACACTGATGATACTTGTTTGAGTGAAACTGGTTTGTCCTTATGGCTGTTGCTTTTTCAAATAACGTTGGCATGTAAAATAATCTTTAATGGTGGGTGTTTCAGCTTGGCTATAGCATCTGCCAGTTCATTATAAACTCACCCCTCCATGAGCAGCACTGAATCCTCCTAGAAAAAAACAAATTGCTACCCATAAATCAATGATCAAACCTACTGTTAGGATTCCAATTCTACAAACTACTTTATCTCCAGACATTTATCCCCTTGCAGCTAAACTTTATGAGAAAAAAACAAGCAAACAAATAAACTCCTCATACATCATGAAACACTACCCAAAAGTCACATCAACTCTCAATACCTCTAGAATCAAACTCCACAGCACTGCACAGGTATTCTCTTCTGAGGAACCTACACTTTGGCAAGCTCTCCCCAGTGACCTAAAGGAAATCAATGCTTATATATATACAGAGAGAGAGGGAGAGAGAGAGAGAGACATGCATACATAAAAATAGTGGTGGTGCAGCGGTAGCATTGTTGGCTCACAGCAAGAGGTTCTCCCATTCGATTCTTGGCTGGAGTGTGGGGAATGCCTTCTTTGTGGAGTCTGCATGTCCTCCCCGTGGTTGGGTGGGCATTCAAAAGACATGCGTAAATGGGTGTGCCTTCATTGAAGGTTGAATGTCGAGCTGGCATCTTGGCGTTCGTGAAAATCTACTGCCAATCATTAGCGGACCGGAGTTCCGCTGTGGCGACCCCTAACCGGGAAAAGCCGATAGAAAAACAACAACAGCAACATACATAAAAATAGTAAGTACTACAGATTTCCAAAATACAGCCCCTGGGATTCATAGAAATTATATGCCTGTGTTAGCTGGTCACCATGGGTTAGATAATTAGAAAGTCAAAGATAACCACCAATTCAAAGACATAGTAAAGCAGCTCAGAGAAATCCGTCATTAAATGGCTCTCAAATGAATGCTGTGCCATCAGACCTGACAGTACACACAAACACCCACAGATATACACACACACATACACACACACGCACGTGTACACACACACACACAGACACACACACACACACACACACACACACACACACACACACACACACACACACACACACACACACACACACACCAACACAGAAAACTCCACTATACTTCCCTGTAGTCCTGGTATGTGCCATGACTACTCCCAATTTCTTCTACAGAAACAGCGAATAAGCAAAGCAAAGTATTAGAATTACTCCTCTGAGTTGATTCAGGGCAGCTGCCATTTCTGAGGGACAGCTTATAGCTAATTAGCTTTAGACACTCCTGTAGACTGCAGCATTAGCATGCAGCTTCCACAGTGACACCGCTCTCTTCACTGTTGCTGCTGCAGGTTGGAAACTATAATGGTGTAGCAATCTCTGAATCAGAAAGGCTTACACAATGCACAAACTACCTGAGTTAAAGCTTTCCCATTGCAGTAAGCCTTCTCTGAGTCCTGCCCAAGCTTTGTGGTCTCATGATTCTGGTGGCTGCCATCACAGTGATTCTTTGTGCATTAACCACCTCAGTAAGTCTTTAACATCACAAAGAATACTTATTTGTTTTGAGTATCTGCAATAAATATAAGTAAGAGTACTGCAATCTCTAGTAATCTATATGTAAACATATATATATATATATATATATATATATATATATATATATATACATATATATATATATATATATATATATATATATATATATATATAAATATATATATATATATATATATATACTGAAGACTAACACTGACACTGTATTGAACTGAAAGCACCAGCGACCCACCCACAGTGCATAGAAGAGGAAAAGTAGGAAAAAATCAGTTCTATGGACTACAATTAATATGGGGAAAATGTACACACTGCATTTCCCAAAAGCTAAATATATTGTACTGTTAATGTATTGAAATGACTGAAAGAACCAATCAAAATACCCATGGAGCAGAGAAGGGAAAAATAGCAAAGAAGTTTGGTAGAAAAGCATATGTGCATTGCTGTTTGTATGCCACAGTAATTTTAAGTCTAGGCAGAGATTATTCTGCATCTATAACTGGATGAAATCCACTGAGTGAAGCAATGTCATGCCCTGAGGCATACCTCTCAAGTGAACCTTATCAGAAATATTTCTTATTTTCACTCTTAAAAATTCCATGTTCCACATTGTTCTACATTATAAGTGTCTGCTACACATTCATTGTTGACATTTTTTGTCAGATATCTATGCTACATAATATCAAATCCCATTTTTCTACATGGGGTCAGGGTGCCGTGTTAACTGTTGTCTCTCTCTCGATCCAATACTACACTTCTGCCTTCTTTAACACTAATGCCTGACTGCTACAGATCTTCTCTCACATAATCCATTCTCCTCTTTGCTGGATGCCCTAATTTCATAGGTTCATAGATGTGTACTAGGCTAATGGCCCTGGAGCCTTTAAAAACATAGCCCTTAGGATTATCCTGACATCGTGCCACCGACCTTAGTTCCCAGTGCCTCTGTTGTGTAGAGCCACTGGAGTGATCCCCTGGGTGAATTTCCTATTCCCCATCCATGCATCAAGGTTTCTCTTGAAGAGGGCCAGTGAGTTGGACTGTTTGACATGTATGGGAAGCCTATTCCATAACAAGGGCAGTCTCTGGGTTATGAACCTGTCCCTCCAGCATGTTCTGTTGATTGTGGTAATGAGGTTGAGGTCACTGGAGCGTGTGGTGCGGAGGGATTATGATTACTTTAGATGTAGCATTTCTAACAGAGCTGGATCAGACATGGCTTTGTATGTCAAGCAGAGACCGCCTCTAAGTAGGAGATATGAGACAAAGAATAGTTGGAGTTTTTTGAGTCTGTCCATATAGGACAAGTGTTTAAGGCCTAGGATCCTCTTTGAGAGGTACTTTTGCGGTCTCTCCAGTTGTTGCAGGTGTCTAGAGAGGTACATGCCAAATAGGACATTGTACTCGATGACTGGATATATAAGGGAAGAGTAGAGGAAGACATTGACCTCGTTCTTCCTGGATGCAAAACCCTTAATGAGATGTGCCACATAGAAGGACTTTCCGAACAGATATCTGCTGTGGCTTAGTGGTAATTCATGTAGTCTATTGTGTCAATGGTCTGGGGTTCGAGACTGGCAGAGGTCTTTTCATAGCATTGGTGGTATAGTGGTGAGCATAGCTGCCTTCCAAGCAGTTGACCGGGGTTTGATTCCCGGCCAATGCAAGAAATTTATACATTTAATAAACCTATGAACCTATACCGGTGGATGGGAGATCGTAGGTTTACCCCGGGAATCATCTCTGTGTCACTGCTGGACAGAGGCACAACAAACTAATGGGCACAGTATTTTTTAACATAAGGGGTGGCGTAAGCCACAAAACTTTGGGCTAGGCTTATAAATGCCTTAGGGCAGATAGCCTAGTATAAACCTATGAACCTATGAACCTAAAAGACAGGCTGCTGTCAACCTGTGTTCCCAGATCTCTTATAATATCTTCTGTGTTTAGTGGACTACAATCAATGTGGTAATTTATGGGAACCAGGTTTTTCCCAAAGGGGATACCGACACATTTTTTTGGCATTGAGCTTAAGGCCATGGTTCTGACATCAGTTGTTGGTCTCAGTGAGGCCTTTCTGTAGGATGTCAACATCACTTGGGGAGTTAATAATAGCTCCCAACTTGCAATCGCCTGCTAACTTTGTCAGCCAGAGACCCTTTATGCTGGCCTGGACTTCAGAGAAGTAGATACCAAACAGGAGAGGACCCAGGACCAAACCCTGTGGGACTCCACTCATGACTGGTCGTCAGTCTGACTTGGAGTTCACTATTTTCCCAATGTGGGTTCTATCTGTGAGCCAGTTTGCAACACATTTAGTGATACAGGGGTTGATGCCTAGCTTAGTGAGTTTTTCTATGATTTCTGAATGGGGAAAGTTATCAAACGCCCTGGCCAGATCAAGGTAGGCTATATGAACCACATTGCCTTCATCCACAGCTCTGGTGACTGACTCAAAGAAGTCAACCAAGTTGAGCAGGCATGATCTTCCCTTCAAAAAACCAAACTGTGTGGGATCCAGAGTTTGGATATTCCCTATATCCTTGTTTATTAGGTTCATGATGATGTGTTCCAGAGTTTTGCATATCAGACTCGTCAGGCTAATGGAACAATAGTTCCCAGGGTCTGTAGTTGGTCCTCCTTTGTGAAGAGGGATGACTGTAGCTGTGCACCATTTGGTAGGAACAAAGCCTGAGGTGAGGCTGTGATTGAACAGGGCACACAGGTGAGGTGCCAGTTCACTCTGTAGTTCACATAGAATGCAGACAGGGATATTGTCAGGTCCCATGAAAGCTGTATTCTTGGTCTTGGACAGTACTGTTTTAACCTGTGCAGCAGTAATACTGGGTGCCTGGCAATCTACTGGTATTGAGATTAGTCCTTTGGTGGGGGCACTAAATCTGTCAGCCAATATATTGGCAATATCTGTTGGCTCGGTATAGGAGGTACCATTGTGCAGAAGCTCAGAGCAAATCTGGGTATTGCCACGGAACTTTTTTACATAACTATAGAAGGCCTTGTGGTTGTCTTTACTATCTGCTGCAATTCATAGCTAGCTTTAGAGGATTTGATGAGGGATCTCAACTTTTTGTTGAGGCTGATAAAGGAGTTTTTCCAGTCATGGGACTTCACCTTATTGTGCATCAGTTTCCTCCTTCTGTTGTAGAGTTTGTTTATGGCAGGGGACCACCAGATTGGCTTCCTTTTTTTGGAGGAGAGTGTCTTGATTCTATTGGGTATGGTGAGATCCATGCATTTGTGTACATGTTTGTACAGTGCATTGGTGTATGATTCGGCAGTCATGCAACTATTCTCCATTTGCATGAGTGCCATGATGTTAGCCACCTCTGTTTTTAGGATCCCAAAGTTGGCATTGGAGAAGTTTTTCATGGTGGTTACATTTGCAGGGGTGGGGGGTGGGAGGGATGTGGACTTCTAGGGTGATTAGTTTGTGGTCGGATCTAACCAGGGAGGAGTTAACTATTGGTGTAGAGCAACATTCATTCCTCTTACCTTCTTCTTATCTGTCCCAAATCTTCTTCACTAGATTGTGTTCTGCTTTTCTGCACCTGTGCACAACCACCATAATCTGTCATCTTTGATCTTTTCTGCAACTGGCGCTATTTCGGCTTTTGCTCTTATGCCTTCATTTCTTCATCTGTCCACAGTGTGCATCCTACCAACCATCTCAGGCACTTCATCTCCATCGCCTCTAAATTTCTCATCTGCTCTACCTTTACTGCCCAGGTTTCTGTAGCATAGAGTAGTACTGGTTGCACCACTGTTTTGTACACCTTACTTTTCAGTTTCTTTGTCATTCTTCTGTCCTACATTATACCCGACACTCTATGCCAGTTGGTTGCATTTGCTCTGATTCTAGCTTTAACTTACCATTCAGATTTCCCTTCTCCTCAACCACCCCTCCCAGATACTTGAAGCTGTTACCCTGTCCCACTGCCTTCCATTCTATCTTGATTTTCTTCTTCTGATTTCCTCATTTCTCTGCCATTACCACGGTCTTATCTGTACTTAGTTTCATCCCATGTGCCTAGAGTTTTGCATTCCTTTCCCCTATCCTTTGATGAAGTTCATGCTCCGAGTCTGCCTGTAATTCCACATCGGCTGCATACAGTACTTTGTTGATCTTCACCCTCTGACCTGTTTGCTCATGTAGTCCATTACCAGTATGAACACCAGTGGGCTCAGAGCTGAACACTGATGTACACCTCCTCCCACTGGGAACCCCTTTGTGAGAGTGAACACTGTTTGTAGCTGAGTCATTGGATCCTTGAACATAGCCTGCACTAATTCGACCAATGTTTCTTGGACTTTGAAACACTGCAGTACTGCCCAAATCAGTTTTCTTGGAACCCTGTCATATGCTTTCTCCAAATCTAGGAATGCCCAATTGGACTCTTTCCTCATCTCTAGTGTCTTCTCAACTATCTATCTCACTGTAAACATTGGGTCAGTTGTGCTGCATCCTGATCTGAATCTGAACTGGTCATCTCCCATCTGACTTTCTTCTATGCTGCATGTCTGTTTATCAATCACCCTCCAGAACTTTCATATAATGTGACAAGAGTTTGATGCCTCTTTACTGCCCACAGTTATGGATCTGTGCATTGTTCTTGTACACTGCCAATAACATGCTTATTCCCCTGTCATCTGGGATATGCCTTTCTCTCCATGCTGCTATGTGTACCCTCAGGAGCCATTTCTCCCCTATCTCACCCAGCATCTTTATCATACCTATTGTGACCTCATCTGAGCCTGCTGCTCTCCCTGACTTTATTTTCCTTAGTGCTATTCTTACATATTTTAGGGCAGAGTCCTCTTCTTCTCTCATTGTTGGCTGTGTCTGGGGCAGTACAGCTTATATGGGGTTTTCTTCATTTAGAAGCTGCTGGAACTACTTCTTCCATCTCCCTTTGAAGTCCTCTGGGTTGGTGAGCAGGTTGTTGCTGGCATCCCTTATAAAGGGTGTGTGAATATCTTCTTTATCTTTCAGTCTTTGCCTTGCAACCTAATATAGTTTCTTTGTGCCACCTACTGAGTCACTTTCCAGAAGATGGTAGAGTGCCTCCAATGCCCTATTCTTTTCTATTGCAACTGTTTTTAGTTTCTTTATTAGCCAACCAGTATTCTTTCCTAGTTTGATCTGTTTTTTCTATCTTCCACCTTTTCCTGCAATCCTTCTTTCTTTCAATGACTTCCTCGATTCTGCATTTCACCACCAGCGTTCCTGATGTACCTTATTTCCATACCTGGTTTGATCACATATCTGTTCTGTAGTCCTCACTTATGCTGTTTTGAGGTGCTGCCATTCTTCATAATCTCCACCTATTTCCTCCTCTTCTTGGGGTGCTAGAGTCCTAAGTAATTCCTTGAACTGTTGACTTTCTCTCCAGTCAACTTCCAGGTCTTCAGCCTGGTCTCTGTTGAAATTAGAGCCTTCTCTCACCATTGCTTACACCTGCTTGTGGCAATCGATGGTTTATGCTGTGGGCCGACTGTTTCACTGGGAAAGACTTTGCAATTACTGATTCTAAACCAGCGCCCTTTCCTTATTAGGAGGAAGTCTACCTGAGCTGCATGTTGGCTGCTCTTGTATGTGATCTTGTAATTGTCTCTCTTTTTCTGAACCATGTGTTGGTTACTATCAAGCCATTTGTCAGACAGAAGTCTAGAATGGCCTGTTCTTTATTCCTGTTGCTTCACCCATGTGGACTCAATGTGGACTCAAGCAGTCCTCATATCCTGTTCTGTTTGTCCCAATATGTGTATTCAAGTCACCCATTATCAGCACCAGTTCATGTTGTGCTGCTTTATCTAGTAGGACCTGCAACTGCTGTATGAATGCACTCTTTCCTCACTATCACAACTATGCTGTGGGGCACAGGCTGAGATTATGAATACTGCCCTGTTGTTATACTGCAGTCTGATTGCCATGTGTCTGCAATTCTGATGACATCTCTCACTGCCTTCCCAAACCTGTCTCTTAGCACAATTCCAACACCCTTTCTAGCTTGTCCTCCTTCTGAGTAGTCGCCTCTGGAGCCCAAGCCAAGTGGCTTTGCTGCACATCTTGTCTCTTGGACACATAGGATATCCAGCCTCCTCCGTATCATCATGCCCTTCCATCTCATCTCCTGGATGCATAGGATGTCCAGCCTCCTCAGTATCATCATGCCCTTCCATCTCGTCTCCTGGACACATAGGATATCCAGCCTCCTCCGTATCATCATGCCCTTCCATCTCGTCTCCTGGATACATAGGATATCCAGCCTCCTCCGTATCATCATGCCCTTCCATCTCGTCTCCTGGATACATAGGATATCCAGCCTCCTCCGTATCATCATGCCCTTCCATCTCGTCTCCTGGATACATAGGATATCCAGCCTCCTCCGTATCATCATGCCCTTCCATCTCGTCTCCTGGATACATAGGATGTCCAGCCTCCTCCGTATCATCATGCCCTTCCATCTCATCTCTTGGATGCATAGGATATCCAGCCTCCTCCATATCATCATGCCCTTCCATCTCATCTCCTGGATACATAGGATATCCAGCCTCCTCCATATCATCATGCCCTTCCATCTCGTCTCTTGGATACATAGGATATCCAGCCTCCTCCGTATCATCATGCCCTTCCATCTCGTCTTTTGGATACATAGGATATCCAGCCTCCTCCGTATCATCATGTCATCCCCTCCCAAGCTGTGTCCAGTCAATTAACCTACGTTGAGTGTAGACTTCATAAACATCTCTTCTCCATTTAACAGAAGAAACATCTCTGTCCCACCAGCCACACAATACATATTTTCTTTGTTATTTTAATGGCACCTCATCTGCTCTCATTTTTGTACTCACAATCATCATAATACTTTCTTGAATTTTTCTTCATTCCAGGCATCCGCCATGGTACTTGCTAACCAAAATACCACTATGTGACTTTTTAAATCTATCAGTGAAATATCACATGCAGAGTTCAGTAGTAAAAGGAAACTGTAATTTTAATTGGATGGCGCAGTGGTGTAGCAGTAGCATTGTCGTCTCACAGCAAGAGATTCTCCAGTTCAATTCTCAGCTGGGGTGCCTTCTGTGTGGAGTCTGCATGTCCTCCCTGCGTTTGTGTGCATTTCCTCTGGGTGCTCTGGTTTCCTCCCACATTACAAAGACATGCGCCTGGAGCATTCCTCCCTGGGCTTCTGCTGAAAATTGGCTTTGTTCCAAGTTGGACTTTCCCAGTTAACAAATGTTAAATAAATAAAAAAAATCCACCTTAGAATCATAGTATCATATTCACATCATGGAAGTGTAACAAAATAACTGCTTGTGTACAAGAAAACACTTAAACAATGTTGCATTTTTGCTTCCACATTCACCCAGTCCACCCTTAAAAGCTTTATAGGTTATTACTAGGCAACTGGTCCAGTAGATCATTAGCAGCTTAGCCAATACAAATCCTTCTATTTGTTTCTAACTAAAAGGGCCTGAGTGCAGAGCCGAGGATGAATTTGCAAATCATTATCCTCTTTTCAATAATATTATAGTGTGGGATAGTGTCAAGACCTTGTTTAATCTCAGGTGGGCTGTGTGCACTGAATGGCCATTTCTAGTGCTTTACTCACCCGCCCAAGAAGTCCACCTAATTGAATAGACAAGGCCTACCTTTCACAAAGCCAAATTGCATTGTCTGGAATGACTGTAGGCTACTGATTTCTTTAATTACAAATGAGTTCCATAACAATAAGCTACAGGGAGTTGTTGTTTGTCTTTTGGCTTTTCACAGTTAGGGGTAGCCACAGTGGAACTCCGATCCGCTAATGATTGGCAGTTGGTTTTTATGGTATCGAGTTGCCAGCCCGACACCCAACCTTCAACGAAAGCACACCCATTGAACACATGTCTTTCAAACACCCACTCAACCGCAGGGAGAACATGCAGACTCCACACAGAAGGCACTCCCAACCCAAGCCGAGAATCGAACGGGAGGACCTCTTGCTGTGAGGCAACAATGCTACTGCTGCACCACCGCGGAACAAAAAGCTACAGGGAGTAAAAGTCAATAAAATAAGGAGCTTCTTTTGTAGTCAGGTGCCCATGGGCCAGCTTTTACTTGTCATTAGGTCATTCTAGAGAGATAGGAGAATGGCCTTAGATAAAGTCTCTGGATACAGTACAGTTGAAGGGATGTGCTTAATTTGTGCATTTTCTGACTATACTGTGATACTAGAGTCATGTGATTCGTCTCCAAATTACAGGAAATGTAGTTGGGTAAAGCACTAACATTAAGAGATAATCTGGAGGGAAAAACTCTTCAATAGTTAACCATACAATATTGGTGTTGTTATCATCCTCAGGTTCTGTATTAGTGCTATTTTCTGGGCAATGCCCATAGTCCATTGTAGTTTATATCAGTCTCAGGCAATGAGCAACCAATGCCTGTTTCAAATTTGCATATTTTCATGCTAATGCAAGTCAGTTTCTTTTCTTCAATTTACAAACTTAAGTGCCTCAACAAACAGCTGATTCACCTATGATGCACTGAAAAATCAAAAAGCTCTGGGTTCTACCCCTTCACCAGCTGCTTGGATTCATGTTTCAGTACTTGCACTATAGTGCTGTCCTTCAGGTGAGATGTTAAATTAAGGTCCCATCGATCTGCACTCGGAGAACGTTAGGTGTAAATGAAAGACTTCTTCAATCCATGGGTCAAGTTACCCCTTTAAAATGGAATACTACCAGAGGTATAATGAGAGTAGGATGACGTGGGTGGCTGCTCCAGGTCCAGGCTGTTAGCAGGCACAATCAATAGATGCCACAGCATTGATAAATAAAGGCCTATGCTGCAATTATGGCTCAGCTGAAGGACTGAAGAGCTTCATGTGAAATAACTCTGTCGTAATAACTTTAATAGGCTGCTTGAGTTGATGGAGTACCAGGTAAAAAACTAAAATAAATCAGTACCTTTACCTGCAAAGGAATAAGGCTTCCCCTTCATTGTAACATATATGAGGATATGTTCCAAAATGGAGAGAGAACCTTGTAAAAAACAACACATCTTCAACACAGGCTCACAACTATACACAATGTCATGTTCAGGATTGTAGAGATAATTGGATGGAAGGAATTGAAAAACTACCGCTCTCTTAAAGAGCTTCCATTTACTGAATGCCACCTGAGTCATTTCTACTATCTTACTTTAAGAGGGAGTATCTCATCCAACCATTTCTTGATTTAATTTACTTGTCTGTTAATTTATTTGTATTTGCTTATTTGTTTTGAGCAAAGAGATGGACTGGGTCATAAGGATTCATTTTCATCTACAACCCACATATAAAAAAGCTGAAAACTGATCTGAAATACAGTCAAGACCAGGTCTTGCTAAAAGACAAACCACCCTAGTAGACCCCTAGTATAAAAAGGTCATACAACAAGATAAAGAAACTAATGTCCAAGACCAAGAGGGAACAGGATCAGCCGAGGAAGAAATCCCTCTCTACCTTAAACACATACATTACAGATCGTGTCAAGTCCTCCGAAGTTAATTAGAAAATAATAATAGAGCCTCTCTACCCAAGGATAATCACAAGGCATTCTTTAACTAGGCCCAAACTCTAAACAGGAATACCCAGCTATCTGCTGAACTTAAGAGCCTCTCTACCCAAGGATAATCACAAGGCATTCTTTAACTAGGCCCAAACTCTAAACAGGAATACCCAGCTATGTGCTGAACTTAAGAGCCTCTCTATCCAAGGATAATCACAAGGCTTTCTTTAACTAGGCCCAAAATCTAAACAGGAATACCTAGCTATGTGCTGAACTTAAGAGCCTCTCTACCAAAGGGTAATCACAAGGCATTCTTTAACTAGGCCCAAACTCTAAACAGGAATACCCAGCTATGTGCTGATAGATAGATATCCTATATATATATATATATATATATATATATATATATATATATATATATATATATATAGGTTCATAGGTAAGTATTAGGCTATTGGCCCTAGGGCCTATTAAGCCTAGCCAAATAGTACCCTGGATTTTGCCACCAAAGAAAATTATTTTCCTGTGCCCCTGTCAAGCAGAGCCACAGAAGTGACCCCGGGGTGAATTTCCTATCTCCCATCCAATCATCAAGATTTTTCTTGAAGAGTGCTAATGAGGAGCTTTACTTGATACAGACAGGTAGTTTGTTCCAAAGTATGGGAAGTCTCTGGGACAGGAATCTATCCCTCCAGCATGTTTTGTTTATTGTAGTGACAAGGTTTAGGTCCCTAGACCGTGTAACTCGGAGGGATTGGGATTTCTTTAAGTGGAGTATGTCCAACAGCTCTGGGTTTGACACAGCTTTGTATGTTAGGCAGAGATCGCCTCTGAGTAGGCAATATGCGACAGAGTAAAGCTGCTGTTTTTTGAGACGGTCTGCGTAGGGCATCTGTTTGAGGCCGGTAATCCTTTTTGAGAGGTATTTCTGCAGCCTTTCCAGTTGTTGTAGATGTCTTGTGAGGTACATGCCAAAAGGGGTGTTGTACTCTATAATGGGTCTAATGAGTGATGAGTAGAGGGGAACAATGATCTCTTTTTTTCCCGGATGAGAAACCTTTTCTGATGAGGAGTGCCACTTAGAAGAATTTCCTGACTACTGTGGCGATGTGATTATCAAAGGAGAGACTACTGTCCACCTGTTTCCCAAGGTCTCTTATCACACTTTCAGTGTTAAGTAGACTACTGCCTATGTGGTAGTTCATGGATACTGAGTTTTTACCAAAAAGGATGACAATGCACTTTTTGGCATTGAGCTTGAGACCATGGCTTTGACAACAGGCATCTGTCTCAGTGAGGCCCTTTTGTAGGATGTCCACATCATTAGGAGTTTTGATTATGGCTCCTAGTTTGCAATCATCTGTGAACTTTGTTAGCCAAAGAGCTTCTGTGTTAGCCTGTACTTCAGAGAAGTAGATACCAAACAGGAGAGGACCTAGGACTGAACCCTGTGGTACTCCACTTGTCACTGGTCTGAAGTTGGATTTAAAGTCTGCTACTTTCACAGTGTGGGTTCTGTCAGTGAGCCAGTTGGCAACCCATCTTGTGCCATAGGGATTTATACCAAGTTTAGTGAGTTTATCTATAATTCCAGAGTGGGGGACGGTGTCGAAAGCCTATGCAAGATCTAGATAGGCTGTGTAAATCACCTTACCCACATCTACAGCTTTGGTGACCGCTTCAAAGAAGTCTATCAGGTTTAGGAGATATGATCTGTCTTTTACAAACCTGAACGTGGTAGGGTCCAGAGTTTGGAGATTACCAATGTCATTGTATATAAGTCCATGATGATACGTTCCATAGCCTTGCAGACCAGGCTCGTCAGGCTTATGGGGCAGTAGTTCCTGGGGTCCCTGGTGGCTCCCCCTTTGTGGAATGGGATAACCGTTGCTGTGCGCCATTCAGTGGGCACAAAGCCAGAGGTGAGGCTATGATTGAACATGGTACTTAAGTGGGGTGCCAGTTCATTCTGTAGTTCATGTAGAACATAGCCTGGGATGTTGTCAGGTCCAATGGATGCTGTGTTCTTGGCTTTGGAGAGTGTATATTTTACCTGTGCAGTCCTGATTACAGGAACTTTGCATTCTTCAGGTATAGAGATGGGCCCTTTAGGGGGTGAGAGAGGGGTAAAGTTAGCACTGAACCTATCTGCCAGGATGTTGGCAATATCAGTTGGTTCTGTATATTTAGTGCCATTGTGCTGTAACTCAGAGCAGATCTGAGTGTTGCCATTGAGATTCTTGACATAGCTATAGAATGCTTTGTGGTTATCTTTAGAATCAGTGGCAAGTTTGTTTTCGTAACTAGCTTTGGAGGATTTTATGAAGGATCTCAGCTTCTTACTGAGGCTGACCACGGAGTTCCTCCAATCATGGGATTTTACTCTTTTTTGCAACAGCTTCTTTCTTCTGTTGTAGATGGGGGTGTGGATAAGTTGATCCAAGGTGTTGGAATTTATGAATTCCAGAAAATGTTAAGCTCAAGAGTTGGTACATGAGTAGTTTTCCTAGTTAATGGTGGGGTAGTGAAAATCGCCCATTATTAGGGTGTTAGGGTCCCCTTCACATGGTCGACTTTTCAGAAAGTCGAAATTCATATGGCCGAGACCATACGATACACTTTTGAAAAGCTGACCATGGGGAACCACTATCTCCATTCAGTGCGGAATGATAAATTTCCCTCTTCCGCACTGTAGTGTGATCTCAGAGTTGGTATATTTAAGTTATGGAGGGTGTGAGGGGCGCCCCCACAGGGGTGCAGGGGGGGTGTAGCCCTCCTGCTAATAGTTTTTAGGTAAGTGTTCGTTGTGTTTTAGTGCTTAATTTACATGGTCGGCTTTCCGAAAGAAAGTCGACTTTATGAAGAGTTGACCATATAAAGTAGACCAAGATATATATATACATATATATATATATATATATATATATATATATATATATATATATATAGATATATATCGAATGCTACTTCATCAAATCTCATTATATCGAACTCCTGGAGCTATGAAAAGGTACCCCGGGAAAGGAACCACTTGGCCACCATGGTGAACTTTGCCTTTTCTCTACTGTAGTGCGATCTCAGAGTTAGTATATTTAGTTGGGGGTGGGGTGAAGATCCACACTTGGAGTTTTTTTTTTTTTTTTTTTCTGGTTGTTGTTTTGTCCTGGTGGTCAAGTGGTTCCTTTCCCAGCATTCCTTTTCATAGTTCTGGGAATTTAATATAATAAAGATTCAATGAAGTGAGGTTCGATGATGTGGGATTTGATAATGTAAGTATTCGATATTTTGAAGTCAATCCATATACATACAAATACATATATTTTATATATATATATATATATATATATATATATATATATATATATATATATATGTGTACATCTGTATACATGTATATACATATATGTATGGGAGACAGTAATTTAGGTTATTATCATTAAAGTTGACATCTGTTTAGCAGATGCACTCACCCACACTATGTGTAAGTACCCTTAAGGCATGATATGAAAGCGCAGTCCCTGGTAGCTAATGTACCCCTGACCCATGTCTTTAAAGTTAGCCCTGCTTTCTAGTCATCCCTCTAGTCCACATTATCTTCCTTTTTTTCTTTTTATACATGCCCTGAAGGCATATTGTTTAAGTGTTCCGCTGGTAGCCAGTGTTCCCTGCCTTCTTTAAGTGCAGTTAAGGCACACTTTATCAGAACTATATCTGCTGGCCAGTGTCTCCACAAAACCAACATATTGCTTAAGTGCCATTAAGGCACTGTCTGTAAGAGATATCCTATTTGGCTAATTTTCCCCACTCAACAATTTTGTGGGATTTGCTGATTAGTGTAGGGGAATGTGTATTTGTGAAAACCCTCACCTCCACCCCCACCGCACACACATTCACCCATTCATTCACTACATGCACACACACACACACACACACACACACACACACACACACACACACACACACACACACACACACACACACACACACACACACACAAGACTGACCTCATGCACACTCACACACAACACAGCCATCTCACCTCCCGATCACACTAATGGACACAATCTCTCATACACACACACACACACACACACACACACACACACACACACACACACACACACACACACACCTCTAACTTCTAACTTACCCCCTCATTAACCCGACTACTGTCACCTCCCAGACAGATTCCCACATTCACATATACATTAACACACACCGTCTAATACTAGTTGTCTGCTAAACTCCCTGGTACATACCTCGAGACAGATGAACATGAGCTTTTGACTGTGTTCATTAACTTGAGTAGACGTGACTGTCCAGGTTAATTTACACAGCTGAACAATTCTCTTCATCGCTCAGATATGTAAATGCCTTACTTCAGGCAGTTCTGGGGGACAGCACATAGCTAATTAGCATTGTCTCACCTCTAGAATGCCTCATCAGAATCTGGCATGGCCATGCAGACAGCCCAGTTCAACACTGCACATCTTTATGCAAAAACACTACAGTAGGGCTGTCTCTGAATACAAAAAAAAAGCTACCATGAGGTTTACATCTCATGTACACATGTAATAAGGAATTGCAACACATATCCATCAAAATTCTGAGATGTTTGCAATGTTCAGTTAAAGGACTCGTATTAAAGGGATTACTGATAACTTTGAAATGTTTCAAGTGACACATTCTAACCTTCTAATGACCTGTCCTATACAATATTTTAGGCAGGAATATCTAAGACAATGCTCAGCTCTTTGATTTTGACCCCTAGGAGCAAAACATACCAAGATCATTAACGTTGCAGTGAGAAGTAGTATCCATGAGGACTCAAACTGAACAGCCCATACAAATCAAATATTGTTCTTCACATCTGCAAGAGAGCTAATAAAAAAAAAAAAAGTGGCATGAACCACGCTATTACAGAAACTTGGAGAATGTATGTACATATCTGTGATGATCTTATGATGAAGTCCTGACTGCTCTTAGGGCAAAAGCATTTAACTGTGATTTCATTAAAGGATTTTTCCTTATTTCTGAGTGTTTCGACTTAATCTGGCACAGTATTTCTTGATTAATAATGATTATGCAGTGGTCATTATCCTGCTTAAGTAGTATTGTGTATTTTTTAACATAACATTTGCTCCTTTATTGGCAGGCTTTACTACTATGCAATTGTCACTGAAGTAAAGCTTAACTGCCACCAATTCAGTTTTAGTGAGATTAAAGTTAAGCTTGTATTTTTGCCATTTCATAAAGTCATAATAAGTAATATTGTACTTCATAAACAGATCATAAAAGATATCAATTGCAGAACAAGAGAATGAAGGGATAAAGGTTACCATAGCTCCTAAATATTGCTTATAATATGATGCGATCAAAGGCTTTTCCTTAGGCATTAGCAAGTTGATTTTGTACCCCTTTCTTCAAACATCTGTTGATACTTCCAACATGTCCATTCCTGAAATGGAGGCAGGAATGCAATGGTAGTGTGTGACATTTCACTTCACCTCTGCAGACTCCCACCCATCACTGTGTTGAGACAAAACAGGCAGGATAAACCCAATGATTGAGGTTAATTACATGTTAAACTTCAAATGTAATATTTCCTATTTAAGGCTGGAATACAACCAAATTTAAACTTTGACCAGCTTTCATCTACCAAAGTCAGAGCTGTATTTTCTATTACCCACATAACTGTAAAAAAGCATGTCTAGTCACTCCAGGGAGATCACTGTGCCACCTTATTCCGCAAGGATAAGACTTATTTTTGCATATAATTATGGAATGTTGAAGCCTTTGAAGAAGCTCCCCATAACAACTTGAAAATGAAGAATTTATGGCAAATATTTAGTGAAACGATGACCAACACTATATGTGCAATTTCAAACTGAAATAACCCAATAAAACAATGAACCTCAAAACTAGCTGTATCACTTTACAAGTATTTTTACAGGGGACTTTACCCTCCACATGCACAGTTATGGAGGTCTATGCTCACACACCCTTGCTTCTCAAAAATATTGCATCTGAGACCAATGTCCCCACTGAAAGTGCAGACTTTGTCCCCAGTAGGACTTTCCCAGTAAACAAATGCAATAAATGCATAAATAATGTACCTTGTTGAAAGATGACATATTCAAGAGATCATAATCAGGATTTAAAAATAGGCACCACAGCAATCATACTTTTGTGATTGCAGTGGAGAAAGTCAGTCACTTTTGCATTACATTTCTGCCTGATACCCTGAAATGATACAACACATTCCACTAAAAAACAAATATAATTAAAAAATGTAAAACTAATCAGATCCAGTTTAGGAACTATCATTATATTCTATTTCTTATAGTTCACTTAGATATGGCATATAAAACAATATCTGGTTCTAAATGGAATTCTATGCCTGGAACATAATGTCAGAGTAGTAAAACCAGACTGGGAACCTAACGCTAAAAGTAAACACCAGTAATATCAGAAATGGACAGATACAACATATAATACTATCCAAGACTGCGGAAGTAATGTTTCCTTACAATCATTGCAATCAGAAGTCAGTTATTATTTACTTAAAAATATTATGTGTATATCAACTGAGTGCAGTGAGATCATATTTTGATTTCAGACACTCCTAGCAGTCCCATCTCCTCTGCTGTGTATAGATAGAGCACTTGTGAAGGACATCCCCTATAGCATTTTAATCTGCTCTGTTCCATCCCTCTCCACAAAAAAAAAAAAAAAAAATATTTATACTTTCTTGAGCTGCTCTTACAAACTGTCTTTTACCTTATTACCTTAATTTGCTGTTCTGTGTGCTTTTAAGTGTTCAAGTGCTCATATTCTGCACTTGGTGCCTCAATTTTGATTTTTCTTAACTTACTGCTCTCTGCACTTGTTTTTGTCATTTTTAACTTATCTGCATTTATTTAAACTGTATTTGTCTTAATATTGGTACACACTCAGATGTGCTAGCTTGTACTGCATTTAAAGTGTTTTTGCTACTATCATTAGCTCATTCTATCTAATACAGAGAGAACTTTTGAGAAAGCCAACCCACTCAAGCTTTTAACCTTGAGTTATCTTCTGTTCCTCCTTTCTCCCTTCCCATATACATAAATCCCAAGCTTGTTTTCTGCCTTTCCTGTAACTAGTCTAGTCCAGATACAGATTTGCTACGTCCAGGACTGTTTGTAAGCTTCGGAGCCCCCCCCCCCAAGCCTTTCTGCGTTGGAGAGAAGCCTTCTAACTTATCAGTGGGAGTGGTAAGCACTAGGTAGCCTATCTACCACAAGTGGAGTGGTTTCTGTCCCAGAAATTGTAGTTTATTGGCCCTTTGGGCAGTTTTTCCATCTCTTTCAACCTTCTAATTTAAAATCCCACATTTGCGCTTGTTTCCCGCCTTTCCTGTAAATAGTCTAGTTCAGATACAGACTTGCTGTATCCAGGACTGTTTGTAAGCTTCTAAGACCCCCCCTCAAGCCTTCCTGTATTGGAGGGAAGCCTTCTAGCTTATCAATGGGAGTGGTAAGCAGTAGGTAGCCTATCTACCACAAGAAGAGTGGTTTCTGGCCCAGAAATTGTAGTTTATTGGCAGTTTGAGCAGTTTTTCCATCTCTTTCAACTTTCTGGTTTAAAAGCCCGCATTTGCGCTAGTTTCCCGCCTTTCCTGTAACTACTCTAGTCCAAAGACAGATTTGCTGTATCCAGGACTATTTGTAACCTTCTGAGCCCCCTAAGCCTTTCTGTGTTGGAGGGAAGCCTTCTAGCTTATCAGTGGGAGTGGTAAGCATTAGGTAGCCTATCTACCACAACAGGAGTGGTTTCTGGCCCAGAAATTGTAGTTTGTTGGCCACTGGACATTTTTTCCATCTCTTTCAACTTTCTGGTTTAAAAGCCCAAGTTTGCACTTGTTTCCCACCTTTCCTGTAACTAGTCTATTCCAGATACAGATTTGCTGTATACAGGACTGTTTGTAAGTTTCTGAGCGGTGTCAAAAAGTCTGCTCTTCAATTTTTTTTCCTTAGATAGCTAGTTCTCTCCTCTCCTGCACTTTTACAAGCTTATTCGTCTAGCACTTACCAAACTTCTTGTAGCAGTTATTGTAGCACACAAAAGTGCTACTAGCACTAAATGTTCTACAAGGAAACAGCTCCAGTACTTATTATTAATGGCCACCCCTCCAGGCATGTCTAAAGGTCAGTTCCCTGTGCTTTCTCCTATTAACCTGGTGAACTTGGGCATCCTGAGGCAATGTAGCAACTCCCTCATGTACACTGACAACCCTGTCCTCTTACCTCCCAACACTTAGACTTGCGAGAGATGCACTTATATATCCAAATTGGAAGCCACGCACTCTCCAGCCAAGACCAGAATAGCTGGTCAAGAAGAGAAGATCAACAGTTGCACCATAACACATAGAACAAATATTCCTCCAGAACACACACCAACACTGCCTTCACATAAAAACACAAACCACACACCCATCTTCATGGAGAATCTCAATAAAAATCTACCCAAACAGCAGAGACCTCAAAGGCAGAAATGCACCAATCACAAGACACATAACTCTCCTAAACTGTGTGCCACTCAATTAAAGCCCCTAAGGCAAAACAGCATGCCCAAAACACTAGACAGAGGTGACTCGATAGTGAGGCACACTGATGTCCCACTCACTAGGTTGAATAAGGAGAAAGTAACAGTCAGCTGCCTGTCAGGTGCCAGGATCCACCACATAACGCACGCACTCAGGTCACTCAACAACAGGTACAAATATGACTCTGTCATTGTACATGTGGGTGTGAATAACGTGAGACATACCTTCCTGAGCTACATGAAAAGAGACATGGAGGAGCTCTCAGATTATGTAGCCCAGGCAGGTATGACCCTAACCCTGAGCAGCCTCCTAACATCACCCAGAATGATATCACAGCACAATCAGAAAATGATCAATTTCAACAATTGGCTAAGGTTCTGGTGTCATTCTAAGGGGATCCAGTACCTGTCTGTCTGGGATGACATGATTGACAGACCTCAATGCTTTGCCAGAGATGGCCTGCATCTGTCACCCCTGGGCTTCCGGATATGGGCCAAGGCTCTTGCCACTCCTATAATGCCTTTTTTAGGTGGTGTTCCAAAGACCAAATTACCACCGTAACAGCTACAGACAAATGCAATCTGAGGGTCATGTTGCTCAATGCTAGAAGTCTAAATCTCAAAATCCATTTGCTCAAAGCACTCCTTAAAATGGAGAACATTGACATTTGTGCTGTAACAAAGACCTGGTTCAAGACAGCAGAAAGTAACCCTGCACTACCAGGCTATAACTCATTCCACACCTTTCAGTCCCAGAACTTGGAACGAAGCTCCAAAGACAGTGGTGTTTCCCTATTCATAAAGGATGCGCACACCTCCAGACTGGTAGCCCAACATAATGCATCAGAGGTACTTCAGGTGCAGCTAACATTGGGTAAGACAGTGATTCAGGTTGTAGCCTGCTACAGATCCCCATCCATGTCTCAAGACTCACACTCCACATTCCTAAGCACCCTAGAGAATATTAGGGTCCAACCTGACACTCTCATACTGGGCGACATCAACTACCCTTCCATTAATTGGGAAAACTACTTGTGTACCAATACATTTGCCCAGCAGTTCCTGGAATTAATTAATTCCAATTCCCTGGACCAGCTCATTCTTACCCCCACTAGAGGTAGCAACATCCTTGACCTGGTCATTACTAACATGGGCGACCGTTGCTCTACACCAACAGTGAACTCCTCCCTGGTAAGATCCAACCACAAACTAATCACCTTGGAAATCCACATCCCTCGCACCCACCCTGCAAAGGTATCCACCATGAAAAACTTCTCCAAAGCTAACTTTGAGGTCCTAAAAACAGAGGTGGCTAACTTTACAGCACCCATGCAAATGGAGAATAGTTGCATGATCACCGAATCATACACCAATGCACTGTATGAACATGTACACAAATGCATGGATCTCGCCATACCCAATAGAACCGAGACAATCCCCTGCAAAAAAAAAGGAAGCCATTCTGATGGTCCCCTGCCATAAACAAACTCTACAACAGAAGGAGTAAACTGATGCAGAATAAGGTGAAGTCCCAAGACTGGAAAAACTCCTTTATCAGCCTCAGCAAAAAATTGAGATCCCTCATCAAATCTTCTAAAGCTAGCTATGAAAACAGAATTGCAGCAGATAGTAAAGACAACCACAAGACCTTCTATAGTTATGTAAAGAATCTCCAAGGCAATACCCAGATTTTCTCTGAGCTACTGCACAATGGTACCTCCTATACTGAGCCAACAGATATTGCCAATATACTGGCCGACAGATTCAGTGCCAACTTTACCACTCTCTCCACCACCAAAGGACCAATCACAACACCAGTAGATTGCCAGGCACCCAGTATTACTGCTGCACAGGTTAAAACAGCACAGTCCAACTACAAAAATTCAGCTTCTATGGGACCAGACAATATCCCTGGCTGTGTTCTGCATGAACTACAGAGTGAACTGGCACCTCACTTGTGAGCCCTGTTCAATCACAGCCTCACCACAGGCATTGTTCCTACTGAATGGCGCACTGCTACAATTATCCCTCTCCACAAAGGAAGAGTGACTATGGACCCGGGGAACTATTGCCCCATTAGTCTGATGAGTCTGATATGCAAAGCTATGGAATGCATCATCATGGACCTAATAAACAAGGATATAAGGAATCTCCAAACTCTGGATACCACACAGTTTGGTTTTGTGAAAGGTAGATCATGGCTGCTCAACCTGGTCGACTTCTTTGAGTCAGTCACCAGAGCTGTGGATGAAGGCAAGGTGGTTCATGCAGCTTATCTTGATCTGGCCAAAGCCTTTGATACCATTTCCCACTCAGGAATCATAGAAAACCTCACTAAGCTAGGCATCAACTCCAATATCACTAAGTGGGTTGCAAACTGACTTACAGATGGAACCCACTGTGTGAAAGTAGCTGACTCCAAGTCAGACTGCCGACCAGTCACAAGTGGAGTCCCACAGGGTTCGGTCCTGGGTCCTCTCCTGTTTGGTATGTACTTCTCTGAAATCCAAGCCAACATGAAGGGACTCTGGCTAACAAAGTTTGCAGATGATTGCAAGTTGGGAGCTATTATTAACTCCCCAAGTGATGCTGACATCCTACAGAAAGGCCTCACCTAGACCAACAACTGGTGTCAGAATCATGGCCTTAAGCTCAATGCCAAAAAATGTGTTGTCATCCCCTTTGGGAAAAACCCGATTCCCATGAATTGCCACATTGATGGTAGTCCACTGAACAGAGAAGGCATTATAAGAGATCTGGGAATACAGATTTGACAGCAACCTCTCTCTTGACCACCACATTGCCACTGTGGTCAGAAAGTCCTTCTATGTGACACATCTCATTACTAAGGGTTTTGCATCCAGAAAGAAAGAGGTCATTGTCTCCCTCTTCCCTCATTAGGCCAATCATAGAGTACAATGCCTCATTTGGCATGCACCTCACTAGACATCTGCAACAACTGGAGAGGCTGCAAAAGTACCTCATAAAGAGGATCCTAGGCCTTAAACACGTGTCCTATATGGACATACTCAAACAAATCCAACTATTCTCTGTCTTATATCGCCTACTTAAAGGCGATCTCTGCTTGACTTACAAAGCCATGTCTGACCCAGCTCTGTTAGAAATGCTACATCTAAAGAAATCCCAACCCCTCCGCACCACACGCTCCAGTGACCTCAACCTCATTACCACAATCATCAGAACAAGCTGGAGGGACAAGTTCATAACCCAGAGACTCCCCATGCTATGGAATAGACTTCCCATACATGTCAAACAGAGCACTTCACTGGCCCTTCTTCAAGAGAAATCTTGATGAGTGGATGGGAAATAGAAATTTCACCCTGGGGATCACTCCAGTGGCTCTACTCGACAGAGGCACTGGGAACTAAGGTTGGGTGGCACGATGCCAGAGTAATCCTATGGGCTAGGCTTGTAAAGGCTCCAGGGCCATTACCCTAGTACACACCTATGAACCTATATATGAGAACAGACTGTACCATAATGGGGTTACATTGGTCTTTTTTGGGGGGATGCTTTACACCTCTGCCTCATTCCAGCAGCTGTCCCCAGTGCCCCACATTGAATACTAGGTCTATTAGTCACTCCAGTCTACCACAAGGTTAACACTGATTTATGCCCAGAGTAGGCACGGATCTTAAGGGTCATAATAAACAAGATGGATCTTAAGGGTGTCCTAGGGGAGCAGTTCTGTCCTGCTTCTGCTGAACAGGTTTACATTTTATGGCCTACCCCTGGTTCCTCCTTCTTCCTGCTGCCTATGTGGTGATGTTATGGGGGCAGGAGTGCAAAGGAAGAATGCAACATATCGCCCTACCTCCATGGAAGTTCAAACATACTCCCTCCAATCCTGTCTTAGACAACACCCTCCCCTGCACAACTCTAGCCTTTGCCAAAGACATCATGGGGAATGATGACTTAAACCTCTCCCACCCTTGGATGGGTGCACTCCACATCTCCCTGTTGCTCCATCAGACACCTGCTCTATTAATCAAACCTGGGTTGTCTAGGCTGCAGTCAGGGCTTTATCCCTCAATACAAATGGAGCTTCTTGATGGTTAATGTGTAGTAAATAATGAAACCCTTAAATGTATAAAATTACCTAACCATCTGGAAAATGTCTACTTATCAGCTGTTTTTCCTCTTTTCCTTTGACAAAAGAAACAAACAGTGGTTCAGTCTTCTTGAATTAGGTAGTCTTATCAAGGTAAAATATAAGCTAACATTGTGTGAATCAACAGAAACAAAACATTCTCTTGTTTTTCAGTTTTAAAAAGAAGAAAGGTAGCGCAATGGGTTCATCACTCAGATACCACCTTGGGCATTTGACATTTTTTTCTTCATAAACAACCAAGTACTGAGCAGAAGTGAAAGTGAGAAAATAACAGAAGATAACAATCCAGGATGTAAAATCCATGTAGTTTATTGCAGACAAGAACAAACGGATAAGCGCTTTCACTGTATCAGCTTCTTCAGATCCATGAAACAAACCTCCTAACACAAACTAGTTATATATTAAAAGCACACTGAGACAATTAAATAATTAACCTATCAAGAAAATGATCCAACACAAACCTCTATTTAAAGGCATAGCAAACTGCAAAGGACAGAAAAAGAACAGAAAAAAAGCTCAGTACAAGAATATAAATGCATAAAATAACTTAAAACATCCGCAAAATGACTTTAAACACTCTATAGAATATATAAAAGATTTTCCGAAACACATAAACTAATACATGAAAAAATTTTATATATAAATACATAAAAAACTTTGATATATAAGGACATAATGTAGGCATACGCATATAAGTAATTACAAATAGTCACTTTACATGCCTGCGCTGCCTTAGGCTAGGTTTTATGGATGCCCTTTCATTTAAACCTAGTCCCCTATCAGCCCTTAAAAGTGTTATCCAGTCACTCTCTTTTCCTTCAGTGTATATCCTAACATCACCACCCCTCTGATTTGGAGTGATGACCTCTAACACTCTAAACAAAATCTTGTGGTCATGACCATGCGTGACCACGTGTTTAGCTAAAGCATTATGCAACGTACCCTTCCTAATGTGGTAATTATGCTCTCTCATCCTATCTCTGAGTGGGCGGTTGGTCTTACCCACGTAGAAAGAGGAACACAACTGACACACTGCCAAATAGACGACATGTATGGTCATACAATTTGCTTCCACTTTAGTATAAAAAACTCTTCACAAATCAGGATGAAAAAACTCCACATTGCTGTCTATAAAAGGGTAAAAATTGCAGTGAAAACAGGGTCTGGTACATCCTACCTTTTTAGGATGTCTATCATATCTTGGATAGCACAACATCCGTTTCAAGTTGTTCTTATTCCTAAAAAGAAAACGTGGAGCTTCACCTACTATCTGCCTAAGGTCATCATCGACCTGCAGGACACCCCAAAACTTACTGACAATCTCCCTGATTTCAAACTGATCTGATGAAAAAGTTGTGGAGAACTTAACACAACGATCAATCTTTTTATCCCCAGCAACACTAGGATATATGGGTCCAAAATAAGGACTGGCTACAGTCAAACATAGATTGTGTACTTCATCCAGATGCTGGTTGACCTCATTCACATTATACCCCCTTTCTGTTAACCTCCTTGTCAGGTTATCTAATTCATTGGTAAGCCCTATATCCATAGGGTTTAACCTTGAGGCCCTAATTGCCTGTCCTTTCATAATATTCCTAAATATGAACGGTGGATGCATGCTCGTTCTCATAAGTAATGAGTTACAGTGACAGGTCTTACGAAAGACCCCTGTGTTGATAATATCATCTGGTAACCTTTCAACAAACAGATCCAAAAATTCAATCTTATGCTCAGAGAAATGCATAGTAAACTTGAGGAAGGTAGTTAGATTGTTCATCATTGTATACATAGATTGCAACTGTGCCAATGTCCCTTTCCATAAAACAAAAAGGTCATCCACAAACCACCAATATAATACTACATGCTCCCTGAACAATGTTTGACAAAACAACACATGTTCCTCCCAGTGGGCTAAAAATATGTTAGCGTAGCTTTTCGCACAAGGTGTGCCCATGGCTACGCCATCACATTGCCTGTAAATAACATCTGTGAACATAAATAAGTTATTTTCAAGAACCAGTTCTAGAAAGTGTGTTATCAAGTCAATCTTAACATCCAAGTAGTCACTATGCTCCTTTAAATATTCTGAAACATAGGTAAGTCCTAGCCCATTTGGTATAACTGTAAAAAGGGATTGCACATCAAAGGTTACAAATATACAGTCCGCAACAGTTCCTTGTTGTTTAATACATTCATAGAGGTCTATTAAGAACTGCTTAGAGTCTCGTAATACAAAAGTATTATTATTCAAAACTTGCCTTAAATGTTTTTCTATAAAGAGAGATAGATGCTCAGTTACCCACCCACGACCAGAAACAATTGGTCTCATGGGTGGGTCTTTAGGGTCTTTATGTATCTTGGGTAGCCCATGTATCACAGGAATAACAGGCACCCTGATGCAAAGGTATTCATATAACTCCTTCCCTATTAAATTACTCTTAAAAATATCTAAAAGTGTATAGCCAACATACCTAATAATATCATTAACATCATCCACTGTAATCACTTCATAAAACCTATCAAGCAACATCATTTCCATGGTTGTGTTATAATGCGAAGTATCCATAACAACAATCCTACCACCCTTGTCTGCTGGCCTTATAATGATGGTGGAGTCATCTTGTAATTTCTTTAAGCTTAACCTCTCCTTATAGCCAGGTAAGGTTATCAGACCTCATAGGTCTCCTATCTCTCTTGCTGTCGTAAAAGCTATATAATTCATCTTCCGTTAGTTTTGAAAAAGCCTCAACCAAAGGATGATTGGTGGGCACAAACTCACTCAAATTCTTAAATATGAACTCCCTATTATCAGCTGATTCATTACTGGAACCCTTAAACATATATTTTAACATAACATTTCAGCAAAACAATTTAAGGTCTGTAATAGTATCCGTTAACCTACTCTGTGTCTTTGGAATAAAATTCAACCCTTTACTCAACAGCCTAATGTCGTCAATACTAAGTATCATTTGAGATATATTGTGAACTAATGTCCTTATGTCTCAAAGTTTTTTTATGTATTTATATATAAAATGTTTTCATGTATTAGTTTATGTGTTTTGGAAAATCTTTTATATATTCTATGGAGTGTTTAAAGTCATTTTACGGATGTTTTAAGTTATTTTATGCATTTATATTCTTGTACTGAGCTTTTTTTCTGTTCTTTTTCTGTCCTTTGCAGTTTGCTATGCCTTTAAATAGAGGTTTGTGTTGGATCATCTTCTTGATAGGTTAATTATTTAATTGTCTCAGTGTGCTTTTAATATATAACTAGTTTGTGTTAGGAGGTTTGTTTCATGGATCTGAAGAAGCTGATACAGTGAAAGCGCTTATCCGTTTGTTCTTGTCTGCAATAAACTATGTGGATTTTACATCTTGGATTGTTATCTTCTGTTATTTTCTCACTTTCACTCCTGCTCAGTACTTGGTTGTTTTTAAAAAAAATTTATATTTCTCTGAGCAGGGGCGTTTACCTGTGAAGCAGCAATTTGTCAGACTTTTTTATTTTTTTCTTCATGCAACAAAATACTGACTTTGTGCAAAGAATACAAGGTTTTATGGATTGGCTTGCAATTTCATGATTCTCCTGTGAAATGTAACTGTTACCAAAAATCAAATCTTCCAGGACAAATACATAATGTCATTAGACTATGTAGTATACAGTACTGTAATGTTAACTTTGTTAAAAGGTTTCTTATTGATTGTTCCATAAAATTACAATTATATTAGAAGTCATCAAGCATTTTCGAATTGGCTTTACCATGTACAATAGCTAAATGTTGATAATAACAACCATTTTAAAGAAGAATATCAAATGATACAGTAAGAAACACAGCAAATATTTACAAATTTACAGTGATGCCTAAGTAATGTTAACTTTTTTAACACAGAATTCACAAACAATTCACATTCCATGTTGTTTACAAACTCCACCTTGGAAGTTCGAAATGTAAACTGCCCTTACTAAAGATTTTCACAGACGCTAGTGGAATCAAAGTGTTGATGAACATTTTATGATGGGGGATTATGCAAGGCCTAACACACAAAGACTACAGATATTCCTAGACAAAGGGATGTACGACATAGAATAACACTGTTCTCAGTTCTGTCTATACCGAAGATGTCATTTTTTTTAATACAACACTTTTGGGGGAACAGCTTTTTAACCTTTATTACTTGCCATTTACCTTTGAAAAAATGAAGCCCGGCTTTCTGTCATGAGTTAATTATCATGGTCATTACTACAAATACAGAAAATATTGGCTTACACCTTTGCTCTGCTTCTGAGACAACAGAGTCTGAAAGCATGGTAGCTTCCATGAATAGCTGCAACTCATGTGCAGGAAGAAATAAAATTAAGAAATAAAAACATCCTTCCTCTTCTTTGCAAGTAGCTATCTTGTATGACGGAAATGTTACTATGTATGCTTGGTACTACACCATTACTGTTCTAGTTTCCACTCTTACTGCTTTGACTCATTTACCATGTGCGCACTTTTCCTATAACCCACCTGGGATGTTTCAGCTCATCTTCATCAAAATTATTGACATTATGTTTTTTTTTTAATATGTATCAGCGCTATACTGTTTACCAATGTCACTCTATCAATGCTAAGGTCCAGTTTCTGTCTCATTATGTTCAGTTCCTATTACTGTGTGACCATCTTAACATTTTCTCTTAAGCCAAAACAAAAATGTAGTGTGCATTCTTACAAATCCATGTAGTGGAAATTTACATCTTTTGATGATTTCTAGATGTGCTAGATGTTCTCCTACTGCAAGACACCAGAATGTTAATTCCTGGTTCCATAATCTCTCATTTAAAGCTGCCTTTTACCCTCACAAATATCATAAAATAGACTAAGAAACTACTTGTTTCATGAAACATGTATGTTTTGTAATAATAGATATGCATCCGTTTTTGATAAAAAAAGCAAAAGTACAAATAGAAGTCTAGGTTTGAGTAATGCAGAATGGCAATAGATAAAACACAATTAAACTTTAAAGGAGATACCTGAAGTTAATTAATAGAAAAGAATGTAAAAGTGTGTTTTGACACAACCTGGCCAATATATATATATATATATATATATATATATATATATATATATATATATATATATATATATCATGAGACATATTGGATTTATTTGGTGGAATAAATACAAAATTTTAATATGAAAATAATGAAATCTTTTGTTACAGTCTCCAGTTTTGCTGGTGATTTAGGAATTCATTACACAATTTATGTGCCAGTTTTGTAGTCTCAACATATCAAATGAAAACGGCCTACTTTAGAAGTGAAGCCTATTAGTCAATAATTTAAGAGTGTTGCATGTAAGATTGCAACCATGACCCTATTAAGACAATGTGCTCTAATTGTCTCATCAAGTGAACTCTCCAAAAATAAATTGATAGATGTGGAAGAAAATATGCAAATGAATAGATACATATGCAATAACAATTTGTTAATTCAGTTGCTGTCATAATAATACAGAGAACAAAGTAAAAGTGATCATTAAGCAAGCATTTCTATTTTAAGTTTTTCCGTGCCAAATAAAAAAAAAATCCCCATTAAAATTTCATAATGTATTTCAAGAAAATTACTCTCATTCTCAAAACATGATTAAAAGAATGTGTGGCTGTAGCAGTCAGCAGTTTCAAAACAGTAGAAATTACTTCAGTATTGGGGAATGCATGCATGATGGTAATCCCTAGCTGTTGTCTTGAATAATTATTTGAATTCAACATTTTAGTATGTTTTCTTCAGTGAGTTTAATTTAAATGTGTTATGATTGCAAAAGGACCTGGATAACTTCAGCAAAAACACTTTCATTTCTGTTTTCACTGTTGATCTCACATTTATGGCATCAGTGCAATGAGAGCCTAATAAATAGCTTCTTGGGGTAAAAATAAGTTATTCTTTTTGTAGTTTTACAAAAGCTTCCACATACAAATTGTGCTGAGCTTACACAAATAGAAACATTAGAAATGAGATTACTGGCAAAAGATTTGAAATTTGTATGCCACAATGTCTATATTACAACTTAGATTCCATTTTCCATCCTCGACCCCTTTTTCCCATTTTGCACATGGGGTTGGGATATCACTTGCACAACGACAAACATCTTGAGTCAAGGTTTACACTAGGCCTGCTACGGTGCTTTGTTCGCACCACTTACTCACACACCGTCTCTCACTTGAGGCCAGTTTAAAGTGTTCAATCCACCTACTCTATGTCTTTGGAATGTGGGAGGAAACTGGAGTACCTGGAGGAAACCCACATGACTGCAGGGAGGACATGCAGACTCTGCACAGAAGGCAACCCAACTGAGAATCGAACCGGAAAACCTCTTGCTGTGAGACGACAACACTAACTGCTGTACCACCACAGCCAACCCCTATGTATTTCACAATACCTAGAGTTTTCAAATGCACTCTGTAGCTTATATATTAAACATCTAAAATACTTTGCAAAGAAGTTATGAATCTGTGAAATATTCCATCAAATTTAATAGCAAACATGGAGGCAGTGATGTCCCCAGACTAAGTTAACAAAATTGTTCCTATCTCTTTAGCAAGGCAAGAAAAAACATCTCTTTTAGTGGATGACAGTAAGCTTCTTTACGCCTAAAGGTGGATGGATGGATGGATTTGTCCTGAATCTAAACCTGCCCCACACTACACAAAGTTCAATGGATATGAACAAATAGGAAAAAACATTCCAAATCCATTCCATTCCAACATGAAGGGGAGATCAGGTTAGGATACAGTATACATGAAATGATGTGTCCATATCAGGATATGCAGAACAACCAAGCTGGTATCTATATCAGGATATGTACAGCAATCAAACTGATGTATCCATATTAGGATATGCAGAGCAACCAAACTCGTGTATCGATATCAAGATATGCAGAGCAACCAAACTCGTGTATCTATATCATGATGTAGTACAGCCAAGATAATGTTTGCAGTGAGACAGATAGTGGGAAAGAAACTGGAAATGAGGAAAGGGTTCAACTGGACATTCTTAGACACAGAAAAAGTGTATGACAATGTCCCACGAATGCTGTTTTGGGCAGTCCTGTGATGGCCTTCAGTCCTGAAAAGCCTAGCAAAATTAATGCAATTTATGTACAAGAGCACAGTAATATAAGTACAGACAGTGTTCATACTAATAGAGAGGGTCATACTGAGAATGAGTCTGCATCAGGGCTCATCTCTGGTGCCACTCCACTTCATAGTGGTGTCGTGATGGACTACATTAGCAAACAGGGTGCAGGTATCAGGCCAACGAAACTGCTATCTGCAGATGACATTGCACTACAGTCAGACTCTGAAAACAATTTCAACAAATGATAGGGGAAGGGAATACAAAACTTAATGAACATGGGGTGAAACTGAGGACAAATAATGAAGTGCTCATAACAGAAAATAGGGGACATAAGAAGCAGCTGAAAATGCTGATGGAAGGGAAAATAGCATTCAAAACCTCAAATGCGGTTATGTCTGAGTTTGCATTCCACATTATAAGATAGATGTAATAAGCTTAATGACCAGAAGTCAAGGGCAGATTTGACTCTAGTAAGAGTAGAGGTTTCTTTAATATTTAATAGTAGATTATTCCTAACAACAACAATCCTTGGATGAAAATACTTCCTTTTGTTGGGTTTGTTGAATCTATCCAAGCTGATTAAAAGATTTCCATCTCAGGTATTCCTATTATGGGTCAAACATTGTAACCTATACATTGTTACTGATGTATTAAATACAGGAGTTAATCTCCCTGTAGAAGTCTATAAAAGTCCAGTGTAATAAGTCTATTATTACTAAGCTAGTATAGTCCAGTTTTCAGGTTAGTGCTGAATTCAGGGCTGTGTTACAAGTTTCTGAGTTGCCCATACCTTACTTGGACTAAAGGAAGTTTCTCTGTTCTCCTGTGAGAGAGGGGAGCTTTGAGCAGCCTATCTGTTCCTGGAGGAGTGGTTCCAGCCCAGAAGTTAGTAATTTATTGGCCATTTTGGGCTAATTTTTATCTCTTTAATTTCCCTGCTATATAAACTGTGTTTGCACAGTTTTGTGTGCCAGGCAGTGCCAGTTAGCTAGGGTTAAATTATTCCTGGCTCCACTAAGTCTCCTCTTCAGTTTTTCCCTTGAAACTAGTCGAACTCTCAACCTAAGCACTCAAAAAGCATCCTACAGCCCAGCACTTACTCAGACCTAATAGCAAGCACTAATATACCCTGACACTTGATTGCCCAGCAGGGCAAGACTCTTTATTCACCCCTCACCAACCAAGCGACTAAGCAGCTCACCCTAGTATTCAAGCATGACCAAAGGGCAATTTCAGGTGTACTCTCCAGTCCAGCTGGTGAATCTGGGTATCCTGAGGCAATGTTACAACTGCCTCATGTACACAGACAACCCTCTCCTCCTACCACAAAACACTAACATATGCAAGAGATGCAATTATACAGCCAAACTGGAGGCTAAGCTGTCTCCAACTAAGACTGGAAACAGACAGTCAAGAGGAGAAGGTTAACACTTGCACCACACCTCCAGCCACACATAGACCTACTAAACCAGCACTGGCAAAAAGTACACATAAATACACAAAAGTATACTCGGAGGCTCTAAATAAAAACCTGCAAAAGCATCAGAGACCTCTAAAGCAGACACCCAAACAACCTGCACCTCCCGTTACAAACCAGACAACACATAAAACACAAAATCAGTGTGCCGCACAATCACAGCCCTTTAGGCGAATTAACATACCTAACACACTAATAATAGGTGACTCTATAGTCAGGCACACTGATGTCCCACTCACTAGGCTGGACAAGCAGAAGGTTACTGTTAGCTGCCTGTCGGAAGCCAGAATCCGCCACATAACACAAGCACTCAGGTCACTCCAGAACAAGTACATATATGACTCTGTCATTGTGCATATTGGTGTGAATGACCTGAGACATACCTCCCTGGACTACATGAAAAGAGACATGGAGGAACTCTCTGATCATGTAGCCCAGACTGGTATGACCCTGACCCTGAGTAGCATCCTGCCCTCACCAAAAATGATACCTCAATATAAAGAAAAAATTATCAATTTCAACAATTGGCTAAGCTTCTGGTGTCATTCAAAGGGGATCTAGTGTCTGTCAGCCTGGGACGACATGCTCGACAAGCCACATTTCTTCATAAGAGACGGCTTGTACTTGTCAACCCTAGGCTTTCGAATACTGGCCAAGGCTCTTTCTGCCCCCATAATGCCTTTTTTAGGTAAGGCTCAAAAGTCAAACCCACCTCTGTAAACAGCACAATTAACAAAAAACTGAGGGTTATGCTACTCAATGACAGGAGTTTAAATCTCAAAATGCATGCGCTCAAAGCACTTCTTAGTATGGAGAACATCGACATCTGTGCAGTAACTGAAATCTGGTTCAAGGCTCCAGAGAGCACCCCAGCACTACTGGGCTACAACTCTTACCACACGTTTCGGCCACAGAACACAGACCAAAACACAAAAGGAGGGGGGTGTATCCATATTCATCAAAGATACCTACACCTCCAGACAACACATAAAACACAAAATCAGTGTGCCGCACAATCATAGCCCTTAACGCGAATTAACATACCTAACACACTAATAATAGGTGACTCTATAGTCAAGCACAAACATATGTCCTATGCAGCCCAACTGAAAAAACTCCGGCTGTACTCAGTGGCATATTGCTTACTCAGAGGGGATCTCTGCCTGAGTTACAAAGCCATGTCCAACTCAGAATTAATGGACATGCACCACCTAAAATCATCCAAGCCTAACTTCGAAGAAAAATAGCCAAGGATTCAAAAGATAACCACAAAGCCTTCTTTAGCTATGTTAAGAATCTAAGTGACAACTCACAGATATGCACTGAACTAGTGCAAATAGCACAAAATATACTGAACCTACTGATATTGCCAACATCCTGGCAGACAGATTCAGTGCAAACTTCACCCCCAAAAGGGCCGACAACAATACTGGAAAAGTGTAGTGTCTCGAAAATCACAGACGCACAGGTGAAAATAGCCCTTTCAAAAGCCAAAAACACAGCATCAATGGGGCCAGATGGTGTCCCAGACTGCGTCTTGTATGAACTACAGAATTAACTAACCCCCCCACCTAAACACGCTGTTCAACCTCAGCCTCTCCAAAGGCTACATGCCCATAGAATGGTGCACAGCAACGGTTATTCCACTTCACAAAGGAGGGGCCACAACTGACCCTGGTAACTATCACCCCATAAGCCTGACTAGCCTGGTCTGCAAGGCTATGGAGCGCATCATCATGGAACTCATTAACAAAGACATTGGGAACCTCCAAACACATGACCCGACCCAGTTCGGCTTTGCTAAGGGCAGATCATGCCTACTAAACCTGGTTGACTTCTTCGAGACAGTCACCAAGGCCATAGACGAGGGAAAGCTTGTTCACACAGCCTACCTTGACCTTGTCAAGGCATTCGATACCATTCCCCAGTCAGGTATTACAGAAAAACTCACCAGCCTGAACATAAACCCCTACGTCACGAGATGGGTTGCCAACTGGCTTACAGACAGAACTCACACGGTAAGAATAGTGAGCTCCAGGTCCGACTCTAAACCAGTCACAAGTGGTGTCCTGCAAGGCTCGGTCCTGGGACCCCTACTTTTTGGCATATACTTCTCAGAAGTACAGGCAACACAGGAGGACTATGGCTAACCAAGTTTGCCGATGACTGCAAACTGGGAGCCATAATTGACTCTCCGACTGACACGGACATCCTACAAAAGGGCCTTACTGAGACAGGCACCTAGTGTCAAAGTCACAGCCTCAAGCTAAATGCCAAAAAATGCATAGTCATCCCATTTGGGAAAAACAAAACACCCACGAATTACCACATAGGTGGTAGCTCCCTTAATACAGAAGAGGTAATAAGAGATCTGGGGACCCAGGTAGATAGTAATCTCTCCTTTGACAATCATATTGCCTAAGTAGTTAGGAAATCCTTCTATGTGGCCTATCTAATTACTAAAGGGTTCGCATCTAGAAATAAAGATGTTATTGTGCCCCTCTACTCGTCACTCATCAGACCCATCATAGAGTACAATGCCCCATTTGGGATGTACCTCACAAGACACTTCCAACTGCTGACGAGACCACAAATGTACCTCACCAAGAGGATTACTGGCCTCAAACATATGTCCTATACAGCCCAACTGCAAAAACTCTAGCTGTACTCAGTGGCATATCGCTTACTCAGAGGGGATCTGTGCCTGAGTTACAAAGCCATGTCCAACTCAGAATTAATGGACCTGCTCCACCTAAAGAAATCCAAGTCACTGTAAGCCACGTGCTCTAGTGAGCTAAACCGTGCCACAACAATATATAGAACATGCTGGAGGGATAGATTGCTGTCACAGAGACTCCCCATGCTTTGGAACAAAATTCCAAACTACATTAGGCAGAGCCCCTCACTAACACTCTTCAAGAGAAAGGTTGACGAGTGGATGGGTAACAGAAAATACACCCCTGGGATCACTTCATTGGCTCTGCTTGACAGAGGATCAGTTAATTAATCAATGATGTGGCAAAAGCCGACACATACTGGCTAGGCTTATAAATGCCCTCGGGCAGATAGCCTAGTACCTACCTACCTATGAACCTATGAACCTATTATAGTAGGATAATGTTCAATCTCTTAGCACAAGGATTTTGGACAAAACCAAAAATAATGGGTGGGCAAAGGCCCAAAATCAGGGACAGTTTTTCATTTTTCTTAGTATTGTTTTATAAACTTTGAAAGTCATTAGAATAACAGGTTTTGCATTAGCACAAATTTCCTGAAGGATATAAAGTCTGACACTCAAATGTGGCTTACCTTAAGATGATAGTACAAAGGATCTGTTTATTAATAAAGGTCTTACAATTTAATTTACATTACTTGTCCGCTATTACTCCAAATTCTTGTATGCTATTCACTGGAGGAATAATCTGATTTGTTAGCGAATAAGAGTACTCTGTCTTTTTACTGAAAGGTTCTACACAACATTTCGGCCATTATGGAAGATTATGTTTTCTTCACTCTGTAAAATGAATCCTAACACTGATCCTTGCGGTACACCCCAAACTTTTCAGATGAAAAGCAGTTTATTCTGTCTGACCTTTTGTGTTCTGTAAGCTATCCACTACTGAATCCATTTTATTTTATATAAAGATTCATAGGTTGTAACTGGGCGTAAGGTTGGGCGTCGGGCTGGCAACTCGACACTGTAAAACTCCACTGCCAATCATGAGCGGACAGATGATCCGCTGTGGCGATCCCTAACCGGGATAAGCCGAAAGAAGAAGAAGGAGGTTGTAACTGGGCATGGACTACAAAAGGCCATTGAGGAACCCAGCTCAGTTTTACCCAATTACCCCAAAGCACTGTCTGGTTAAGTGACTTGCTTAAGGTCACTCAGAGGGCAAATGAAGGTTGGCTAAGGGAGTCAAACTCTGAACCACAGGAAGCAACTTGTTAATGGTTTGCAACCTTAATGCTGTGTGCTAACTGCCAGGTACTTTAATTGCCTAGTGGGAGACAATGTCAAATGCTTTGGGTAACTCAAGACAGATTACATAATGAGCCATGCTTTTGGCCATCAGTTATGTTCATACAAAACATTCTTAATTAACATTAATAAGAGAACATTATGAGATTCTTTATGTAAGAGTGATGCCACAGAACCCATGCTGGTTATAGTCCATATTCAGGGCAAAGAATTATGGCAATAAACTTAAGGCTTCCTTCTCAAAAGCTTTTGCAGTATTATTGGTTAGGGCTATAGGCCTACACTTATATGGTTTGCAAGTGTTGTTTTGCTTACAGATTAGTACCATCATGCACTGTTGCTGCATTTTGGGAACATACCCTGTATATAATTTTCATTGGAAACAATAGATAAGATAAGGAGATCAGCTCTACTTTATCATGTTTAGGTAGAACTGGTTTAGGACATCTGAGCAGCCTCAGTGTTTTATTTTATCAAGGGTTAACCTTAACACAATTCCCATCTTTGAGTGGTCAACATGTATAACTGATATTACCAGCTAGAAGTAGATCTTTATTTCCAAGTCTCAAAGAATCAAAACCTTATTATTAAATCTTTGCTTCAGCAAAGACATCACTTGCTTATATAAAAGTATCATTCAAAGTGAGAGTAATATTATTTGAAACTTCATTAAGTGTTACGTGCCCATAAAAAAGATTATTTTATTATCCTGGGCATGCATTGCCAGTCAGTGTTCATACCTTGACCAGACTTTGATTTGTCCTTCTCATGGTACCATTACTTTTGTTTCACCTCCACTAGTTCTAGGATAAGAGAACTTTCTAAAGATATTTCAACAGTGTTTCTTCTTATTTAGCAGTTCTGAGGTGTCCTTTTTCACCAGGAGAATTTGTTTCAGAACTGGTATTGTCGGTATCATTAGGTACCTGTTCCTTAACTAACTCATGTACCTTTTGACTGAAACCCAGCCAGCTATTATACACATTCTAAGTGTGCAAGATTTTGATTACATTTCAGTGCCACTGACACTTGTTTAAGTAAGTGAGCAGCAGTAATAGGGAATCGATATAACAAGTCTTTTCCTGATTGCCATTACACTCTGGGCCCCTTACAAAAGCACCGCTTCGGACATTACTGTTTAATGTACTTACCAGATACATCTGTGGTGCGTAGAACCCTGAGAAGGGAGGGATGTCTATGAAAACTACAGTTAAGCCTTTGTCCAATGCTGACTGCATAATGTTTTTTTTTTTTATCCCAATTAACTAATTTTTGTTACTTACTTTTCCAAGAAAGTTGAGTCCCTCAACAGTACTTATAATGTCATACCGGATATGGTTAGACTTAAAACATGTTTAATATATCACTCATTTGACAAACCCATCAAACAGACACAGCCACCTTGTACCTGTTGATTCCTCAGATCATATTTTACAGCCCACAGGTGACAAGAGATGCCAGTTACTAACACCCCTGTATTTACCAGTGGACCCTTAGTTGCATTTATATGTTCAAAAGTTTCTGATGAATCTGAATAGTGAAATGAAATGAAATACACTCAATTTTATGGAATATAATTATTAAATAGTATTAGTCTATTAGTTTCATTATTAGATTCATAGGAGGTTACTAGGCTATTGGCCCTGGGGCATTTATTAGCCTAGACACTTTATGTCCTTATTCCCTTTTTGACCAGGTTGTATGGCCTATATTTCCAGCATGAGTCTATAATCAGCACTGACTGCCTTTATCCAAGATGGACATAGGTGACACCCCCGGGGTAAATTTATGGTCTCCTGTACAGTTGTCTAAGTTACTCTTAAATAGGGTCATTGAGGAGCTCTGTTTTATGTGAAGTGGAAGTTTGTTCCAGGGGAGTAGCAGTCTCTGGGAGACATATCTATCTCTCCAGCATGTCCTGTTAATGTTGTAGGTTAGGTTAAGATCCCTAGAGCGAGTGAATCTTGTCCCATTTGACTTGCAGATCTGCAGCATTTCCATTAGGGCAGGATCCGAGACTGCTCTGTAGGCCAGGCACATGTCACTTCTGAGTGGCCTATAAGATACAGAGCACAGTGACAGGGTCTTCAGTCTGTCCATGTAGATCATGTGTTGAAGGTCCTGAATGTTATGGTGAGAAACTTCTGAGGTCTGTCCTGCGTTGCTGCAGGTGTCTGGTAAGTTACATACAGAAAGGAGAATTGTACTCTATTAGTGGTCTGATGAGGGATGAGTTCAGGGGATTTATAACATCCTTAGCTCTGGATGCAATGCACTTACTTATGAGATGTGCAACATAGAAGGCCTTCCTTACCACTGTGGATATATGGTGATTGAAGTTAAAGTTGCTATCAACCTGTGTTCCCAAATCTCTCAGAACAGGGTTTGAGCTAAGGGGGTTCTGATAACATTGTAATTTGCAGGGACTTTCCTTTCGCAGAAAGGGATAATAATACATTTTATTGCATTTAGTTTAAGTCCATGGCTTTGGTACCAATCATTTGTCTGTGTAAGCCCAAGTATATCAATATCATTGTAGGACTCAATGATCGCACCCAGTTTGCAGTAATTGGTGAACTTGGCAAGCCACAGACCATCTACTTTCACCTAGACGTCTTAGAAATAGATTCCAAACAGTAGAAGGCACAGCACAGATACTTGTGGTACACCACTGATAACTGCTCTGCTGGTAGAGATAGAATCCCCAACTTTCACTGTATGCATTCTGTTGGTGAGCCAGTTGGCTACCCATGTAGTGACATATGGGTTAATTTCCAGCTGGGTGAGTTTTTCAATGACGCTTGAGTGGAAGAGTGTCAAAAACCTTGACTAAGTCAAGATAGGCTGTATGTACTGTTTTGCCTTAATTCAGGGCTTTGGTGACATTCTCAAAGAAGCCCATGAGGTTTAATAAGCATGCTCTACCCTTAACAAAGCCAAATTGGGTTAGATCAAGAGTTAGAAGGTCATCTATGTCTTTGTTGATAAGGTCAATGATGATTCTTTCCATGGCCTAGCAGATAAGGCTGGTTAGGCTTATGATTCTATAGTTCCCAGGGTCAGCTGTTGCTGTTTTCCACTCGGCTGGGACAACGCTAGTATTTAGACTATGGTTAAAGACAATGCCAACTGCTTCCACTAGGCCCTGTTTTAGGCCATTTAGTAAGCAGCTTGGGATGTTATCCCGTCCCACTGAAGCTGTGATTTTGGCCATGGAGAGTGCAGTTATGACCTGCTCTGTGGAGATACTAGGTAGAGAACTGCAGACAGGGATGCTTTGGGGTATGTCTGATAGGGACAAATCTGTATGCTAGCAGGCTGGCAATGTCCTCATGGTCAGTATGAGTGGTGCCATCCACTACTAGTTTGGCACAAAGCTGGGCCTTTCCTTTTAGATTTCTGACATAGCTAAAGAATGCCTTGTGATTATCCTGAGCTAGGGATGCTAGTTTAGCTTTGTAATTAGCTTTAAAAAACTTTACAAGATATTTAATTTGCTTGTTCAAGCTGTGGAGGGTGCCCTTCCTCTACTGAGTCAGTTCCCTCTTAGTCTTAGACATTAGTTTCTTCCTGTTGTTCTATAATCTATTTATTCTTGATGTCCACAAGGGTGGTTTGTTTTTTGTGAGGACCTAGTTTTCATCTGTCCAGGTACAGCTGAGTCTATACATTTGTATAGGTGTTTATACAGGGAATTTGTGTACACATCTGTATAAGAGTCATTGGTTGTCAATAGGGGTAGCAGGGGGTTTGACACTAATTATGCCATCACTTAGGGGCTATAGTTTGCTTTGGAGAAATTTTTCATCCTTTTAGCTCTTGAGGTGGGTTGGTATGATTCAGTACTTCAAATGAGACTGATTTATGATCAGACCTTACTAGGGAGGGCTAGGGAAGGCAACACACAGGAGCTAGTGCAGAGACCTGGGTCTTTATTAGATCATCAAAGTGTTAATACTTCAAATGGTCTAATATCAAACCGAAAATAATGAAGCTGCAGATAACCAAATTTTTTCCTAGTGGAAAGAATTTGGTTGTCTGTTTCTGTGGCTTCACTATTTTCAGCACTGTGGTGGAAAGTTACGGGTTGGGTTCAGGTAAGTGTGTGATTGTGTGGACGTTAGGGTTAGGGCGGGGTATGTGAGTTAGGGTTAGGGCACTGGTGAGGTGAGTGTGTGATAGTGACAGACTTTAGGGTTAGGGTGGGGTATTTGAGTTAGGGTTAGGGCGCGGGTGAGGTGAGTGTGCGATAGTGATAGACTTTAGGGTTAGGGCGGGTATGTGAGTTAGGATTAGGGCGTGGGTGAGGTGAGTTCGCAATAGTGATGGACCTTATGGTTAGGGTTTGGGTTAAGGATAGTGGATAGATGGTACTGTATGTACAGTTTAGTGTAGGGTTAGATGCAGGATTTTAAGTGTATGTGTGTGGATTGCTGTTTTTTTGGTGTGCTTGTGTTGTATGTGTGTTTCTCAGAACAGTGAATTTTTTTCCCAGGGAAAAAATTTGCTGTTCTGAGCTTTCAATGTTTTTAGATTTCGTGGTTAGAAGTTTGAGGTTGTTGTATTCGATAATGTGCTGCTTTGATGAACTGATATAGACCCCAGAGACCCCCTATGTTGGTGAGTACTAAGTCTAGGACATTTGAGCCCCGTGTGGGGGTGCAGACTATCTGTTCCAAAGCATTTGCATTAACAAAGTCCAGGAACCTTAGGGTGGGCATATTTGTGCTCATATATGACTCCCAGTTGATGGAAGGATAGTTGAAATCACCCATGACCAAGGTGTTTGGCTATATAGTGAGTGACTCAAGTAGATCCGGGTAAGCAGGGTGGTTCTTGTGGTTCATGGTGGGGGACCTATACCTAACAATAATATGGAAAGGGGTTTTACCTATGGTTAGTTGGACTTGGAGTAGCTCTAGGGAGATGTACTGTTTGATCAGTCTTGAAGTGTATTTGTCTTTAATGAAGATGGATACACCTCTGCCTTTGGTTCTTTCACCCTCATTTTGAGGTCTGAACATGTGGAAGGCATTGCAGTCTTGCATAAATGGGATGCTCTCTGAGGACTTGAGCCATGTCTCTGTGACAGCACAGATATCGGAATCTCCCAAGGTAAGGAGTGCTTCCAGTGAGTGCAGTTTCTGATTTAGACTCCTAGCATTAAGCAGCATAACCTTAAGTTTGTATCTAGTGGATTTTTTACATTGGGAATTTTGTTGTTATGACATTGCCTAAAAAGGGCACTATGGGGTAGGTATGTACCTTTGCCAGTAACAGAAAGCCAAGCAGTGACAGGTGAAGACCTTTACTGGCAAAGCATTATGGTCTGTCAACTATATCTTCCTAGGCTGACAGAAACTGGATCCCCCTGGATTGACACCAGAAGCTAAGTCAATTGTTGAAGTCAATCATTTTTTGTTTATATAGAAGCATCATCCTGGATGAAGTTAGGATGCTGCTTACAGCTAGGGACATACCTGCCTGGGACACAAAATCTAAGAGCTCAGTCATGCGTCTCTTCCAGTGTGGTACATCTCAAGTCATTCATTCCAACATGGACTATAACAGTCATAATGGTACTTGTTGAGAGACTTGAGTGCATGCGTGATGTGATGGATTCTGCCACCAGGTAGGCAGCTGACTGTAACCTTCTCCTTATCCAGCCTGGTGAAGAGGACATCAGTGTCTCACTATGGAGATGCCTATGACCAAGACATTTGGTTTTGAGGTGTTTGGCCTTAGGGTCTTACTGGCTGAGATACTGTTGCATGTATTATTATGTTAGCAAAGACAAATATTAGGCACTGGACCATGGCAACAAGCATAAAATCACCAACTTTTAATTCTTTAATTCATCTATAAGAATTAAAAGTTGGTGATTTTATGCTTGTTGCCGTGGTCCTGTGCCTAATATTTGTCTTTGCTATTATATATTTTTTATTGGGCACGGTTTACTCCTTCAGCGTTGTATTCCTTTTCATATATTATTATGTGTAGTGGATTATATTGGGTCTGCAGTGTGTGCAGTAGTCTTGGGCTTGGGAGGTCTTTAATCTTTAGGTAGACTTCTAGCAAGTACCTCTGCATATGTGGGTTTATGTGTTGTGAGATTCTTATGTGCAATAGGTAAAGTGTGTGTGCTGACAACCTGTCTGATATTTGATTTCTTACATGAGAGAACTGATTCTGAATTCATAGTATAGAAACATCTCTCACTAGTTGTATTTGTTTGTTTTAGGAGTAACTGGTTTGCAGTCTATGTGAAGCAATTGCTACTTTGCCTCAGGATGTCCATGCCAATCAGGCTGGCTGGAGAAATGGTGGGAAACTGTGCATCCATTAGGGTAGCTATATACTGTCATCACTAGTGGGAAGTGGGCTAGGTACACCAGACTTTGCTGTAAGACTAACAAAAAGTGGCTATTCTGTGGAGGACTAAAGGGTAGAAAACTATGTCAGTACTTCATAATGCACAACTGAGTTGCTCATAGGATAGCAGTGCAATCTTTGAGCAGCACCGGTAAACTGAGCACAAACCCACAAAGACACAGCACTTAAATACAAGTGAAGTTAAATGATTTTAAACAAAGTAAACAAAGGGAAAGCCCAAGACTCAGCCTTATTCCAGCAATCCCCAACTCAGATAGGTCCTTGACTGCACACTTCTACCACAAAGGTGCAGGGGGGATTCTTAATATAAGATGGCTGGTTTTAGTGCTCAAATGATACCAAACAGTCTAGATTCAGTAAACCTGAATCTAGCTTATGCTATAAAATGTAGAAGTATGAGAAATTCAAAGTGCAGAAAATTGCAATCACAACAGCAAAAAAAAACAGTTTATATAAAGCAGCAATTCAGTAGAATACTCCCACAAGAGTATAGGCCACAAACATTCCTAGTGTGGAACAACTGATCTGGCACCCAAGTGCTTACACTAGAACAAAGACACTTAGAATAACAGGCATGATAAGCCTTCACCAGCAATGTGCAGCTTAGAAGGGTGTAGGCTATCCTCTCCTGCCACAATAGTTTGGACCACAGAACTTCCTAATTTTAAATAACTGGTTTGGAATCCAAGTGCTTAAACTAGAACTAAGACACTTTCAGAATAACAGACACAATAAGCCTTCAACCAGCAATTTTGAGCTTAGAAGGGTGTAGGCTATCCTCTCCTGCCACAATAGTTTAGACCACACATCTTCCCAATGTAAAATAACTGGTTTAGAACCCAAGTGCTTGAACCAGAACAGGACATTTATAATAACAGGCTCAACAAGCATTCAACTAGCAATTCCCAGCTTAGAATGGTGTAGGCTATCTTCTGCTGCCACAAGAGTTTAGACGATAAATCTTCCTAATGTAAAGTAACTGTGGGGGGAGTTGGGAGGTTGACCTAACAGTTAAGGTGTTTGCCTTACAAACACAAAGTGCATGGTTTGAGCCTCACAAGGGATAACTGGCTAGGCTTAAAATGGCTCACAAGGGCAGTTAGCCTAGTACTAATCTATGAACCTAGGAACCTATGGTTTGGAACCCAAGTACATAAACCAGAACAAAGACAATTGGAACAACAGGCACAATAAGCCTTCAACCAGGAATTCCCAGCTAAGATGGGCAGAGGTTACCCTCTCCTCCCACAAGAGTGTAGACCACAAACCTTCCTAATGTAAAATAACTCACCTGAAGCACAAGGGCTTAAATCAGAACTAAGACAATTTTAGAATAATAGACACAATAAACTTTCAACCATCAATTCCCAACATAGAATGACATAAGCTACCTCTCCTGCCACAAGAGTGTAGACTATAAACCCTCTTAATGTAAAACAACTGCCCTGAAAATGAGTGCTTAAATCCAAACTAAGAGGCTTACAATAAGAGTCACAATTTAATAAGGCCACTAACAAGCAATAATGAATGCAGCAGAATAACTGCAATTAAACACTTTTAAGCAAAAGCAGCAAAAGCAAAATAAAGTAATAAAGTAGGAAGAATCACAAATACAGTCAAAGCAGCTGAATAAAGTGTATTTTTTTATTACTGTACAGATGCTATACAGATACTACTATACAGATACTACATTGTTTCAAATAAGACCAGCTAATCAAATCTTAAGTGCAAACTAATGTCCATTTCATCAATTCTTTTATGCACATACCCTATAACTATCTATCTTTCTATCTATCTATCTAGCTATTGATCTATCTATCTATCTAATCTATGTATTTATCTACACAAACACACACACACACACACACACACACACACACACACACACACACACACACACACACATTAATATTTGTATGTATATATATATATATATATATATATATATATATATATATATGTGTGTGTGTGTGTGTGTGTGTGTGTGTGTGTGTGTGTGTGTGTGTGTGTGTGTGTGTGTGTGTGTGTATACATATATATATATATATATATATATATATACATATACATGTATATATATATAAATATATATATATATATATATATATATATATATATGTATCTATCTATCTATATATATATATATATATATATATATATATATATATATATATATATATATATATATATATATATATAATCCGTACAGATGCTTGACTGCATCTTTCACCAAATGTCAATTTGGTGAGCATACTTGCACGAAAGTGCTGTTCACTGAAACAAGTATGCTTGTTGTTCCAGTCGTACTACAGGCGGTAAGGGAAAATTCCCTTTTCCCCACTGTAGTGCGACCTCGGAGTGAGAATATTAAAGTAGGGGGGTGTGGGGGATCGGGCGGTGCAGGGGGGCTTGCCCCCCTGCATTCAAGTAGATTGTGTGGGGGGAGTTTAACATAATTTAACGAAAGTGCTTTTTCGATGAACTTTATAAGAGCAAAATTTGAAATCTGTCCATATTTAGGACCTTTGCCCCTCCATGATATTTTCATCCAGAAAGAACAACAACAACAACAAAAAAAATTCCCACTTCTCCATTACTTCTTCTGCACTGTACTGATGTACTGTGCAAGCAAAGAAATGCAAGTCCCATATGCATGTGCAGTACATCAGCAAACAAGGAAGAATGTGGAGGAACAATACAACACCCTTATACAAAGATATTATCTAAGAAAAGTATATAATTTCTCGCTTAAATCATGTCATTGTATAACAGCAATAATCCACGGATGTTCATGGGTGTAGGATTTACCCATGGTCGGATTTGTCTAGTCACTCGGACTTCACCCTCACGATCAAACCATGCCAACCATGGGTAAATCCTGATATACCCATGCAAAGTTATGGATTATTGCTTAAATCTTTTGGCTGTGAAATTGTTAAGTCACATGAAATACAGCAAGGCTCCTGTAAAAAGCTTTTAACTTAATGTCATGCTTTTACTGTGTTCTGTGCAAGCACATGGCTGTATATTTATGTTTTATTGTGCAATATTATATGCATTAAATTACTGCCTATTAAAAGTAAGGCTGTACTTTAACAGTAGTCATACACTATATTAGACTTTGCATTGCATTATTTGTTGTCAAGCATCACACATACTGCTCTACCTTGTGTGCATTTATGCACTGTGTCATGTCTTTGTGTGATACTTGCTCTATGTAAGCCATTTATTAACTTTGCATTTGTATCTGCATGGCACAGCCTTTAAATCCGATCATTACCCCGTGCATTATTATTCCTTTGTGAGCCTTTTTTAACACAACAGGAACTTTTTCATTTTTCAGGACTTGTGACAGGATAGAATTGTCAAAGGAAAACAGTCTGCACAAAGCTTCACCTGTTTGTAGTGCCCTGTATAGGTCCACAATGGAAGCACAGCAACAAAAGGTTCAACTTCATTCAAAACTGACAAAAGTATGATGTTCTCATATGGCTTGTGGATCATTCAGATTTATCAAAGTTAAAATTACAAATCTGGCATAATGATCAGGAAACTGAAAACTGTTACCCTTTTCTACACTTTATTAATAAAGTTTGTACCCCTACAGTGGTCTAAATTATTCATAGTCACAAAATAAATATATCAATCAATTTTAAACAGCGGTGTTGTTCACAATGTAAAATGTGAGTTTTGTCCATAGGGGACTGTACTAACAGTACTGACCTCAAATGATGGGCTGGAAAAGGGAAGGACTGTCTGTTACAACAGAATTCAAGGAATATAAAGATATATTTCTATTCAGGAAGATGTAAGTTATACAAATAAAATAAACAAGATAAGGTTCATGTCTAGGAACTACCACTCCCCATAAGAATAATGTCATGATTTAGCACAAGTAACTACAATTCTCAGAGACATGTCTGTTTCCATAGTGAAATTAAGAAAATCTGCTGCCAACCTGCCAGACATGAAGGGAATGATATGTATGCACTACACTGAGTTGTTTCAAAGATATTGAGTGCAAAATCATATTTCTATGAAGGCAAGTGTACTCTCTATTAAAGACATTATATTAACTAAGCTTTTATGAGAAAACGGACTGACATGCCACATTACAAACAATACATTCTGAGAGTAAATGCATATTTAACCAAACACTACTGGTTCTACTACTGTTTAGAAGGAAATATGCCACAGGGAGCTTTCTAGAAGACTTGCTGATGATCTGTTGAAATCTAAATGGTGTTAGCATATTAGATGAAATTTGCATTAAAATGTAAAAATGTGAAAAAGAAAACAAGGATGCAAACACCCATATACTGAGTGTGTGTGTGTGTGTGTGTGTGTGTGTGTGTGTGTGTGTCTGTGTGTGTGTGTATGTATATATATATATATATATATATATATATATATATATATTGGGATAGATTGAATATACTAAACATAGACTGGTAAAATGTCGACGTCAAAATCTTGAAAATTGTCCATGGCATGCCAGTATGCAATCACCAAGATACTGCCTCAGCGTCAGAAAAACTTTGAAGTAAAAAACAAATAGAAATATCATAAGACAGCAACATTGTTCTTGATGTTTTGCAGATTGTTACATTTAATTTGTGAAAAAGCAGGATTCCTGCTACTTTTACCTAGCTAAGGATGATTCAAGGTTTTGATCGGTAAGGCTGTGGGTCTCAGAGCATTAGACCATTGTGAAAGCCTCCTAAACGAGACACACTTAAACACTTAATCATCAGGATGAGCTGCTATTTTGGCAGGATGACAAGTGCAATCTAATGTGGAACATTTTTTAGATGAAGCAGTGATAACACATTCATATTTTGCTGAGCATGCTGTGGATAACCCAGGCTTAAATCCAAGTTCCATCTTAATGTGTAAAATCACACAGGAAATGCTGGCAAATCAGATTTATATTAATTTACCTTTGTGAACCAGAGATAAATGTATTGATGATGAATCAGGGATAAATGCATTGTTGAATTGTGGAATGATTTAAGAAACACAGAAAATGTCAGTGAGTAAAAGTTATACAAGCAAACCATTGAAATATTTTTCAAAAAAAAATTGCACTTTCTTTTGTTTTTTGCCTCTTCTTAAAAGTACTCAATTGTGTTTATTCTGCTGCATTCATTACTGCTTGGTAGTAGCCTGATTAAATTGCAACTGTTATTCTAAGCCTTTTGGTTTAAGCACTTGGGCTTCAGACCTGTTGTTTTAAATTAAGAAGGTTTGTGGGCTGCACTGTTGTGGCAGGACAGGTAGCGTACATCCTTCTAAGTTGGGGATTGCTGATTGAAGGCTCAGTGTCTGTTATTCTAAAAGTGTATTAGTACTGGTTTAAGCACTTGGGCTTCAGGCCAGTTATTCTACATTAAGAAGGTTTGTGGTTTGCACTCTTGTGAGAGGAGAGGTTAGATTCTACCCTTCTGAGCTGGGAATTTCTGGTTAAAGGATTATTGTGTCTGCTTATTTGAACTATTTCTTTCTAAAATTGGTGCACCTTGTTTGCTGTAGCATAGACTAGATTCAGGCATGCTGAATCTAGCTTTGTTTGTATAACTTGAGCACTAATCCAGGCCATCTTTTTGGAGAAGGTTCCCCTGTGCCTTAGTGGCAGGAGTGTGCAGTTAGAACTTGTCTGATTAAAGACTGCTGGAACAGAGCTCAGTTTTGAGCCTTTTTTACTGGTTAATTTGGTAATTTCTTTAAATCAGTTTGCTCATTTCCTATTGTTATATACAAAAATTGCACTTTATTCATCTGCTTTTACTGTATTTGTGTTTCTTCCTACTTTATTGCATTTATTCTGCTGCATGTATCACTGCTTGTTAGTAGCCTGTTTAAATTGTAACTGTTATGAGCGGACAAGGTGATCCACTGTGGTGACCCCTAACCAGGAAAAAGCCAAAAGAAGAAGAAGAATTCTAAGCCTTTGGTTGAAGCACTTGGGCTTCAGACCAGTTGTTTTACATTAAGAAGGTTTGTGGTCTGCACTATTGTGGCAGGACAGGTAGCTTACATCCTTTTAAGTTGGGGGTTGCTGATTGAAGGCTTAGTGTCTGTTATTCTAAAAGTGTATTAGTTGTGGTTTAATCACTTGGGCTTCAGGCCAGTTATTTTACATTAAAAAGATGTGATCTGCACTCTTGTGGGAGGAGAGGGTACATTCTACCCTTCTAAGCTGGGAGTTTCTGGTTAAAGGCTTATTGTGCCTGCTTATTTGAACTGTTTCTGAAATTGGTACACCTTCTTTGCTGTAGCGTAGACTAAATACAGACCTGCTGAATCTAGCTTTGTTTGTATAACTTGAGCACTGATCCAGACCATCTTTTTTTGAAGAAGGTTCTCCTGCACCCTAGTGGCAGGAATATGCAGTTAGAACTTGTCTGATTGAAGCCTGTTTACTGCATTTCCTGTGTTGCACTTAATTTAAAATCATTTTTTTTTTTCTCTTAAAACTGCATTTTACCTGACTTTGGCCTAGCACTCAAGTGTGGGGTCATTTATTGCACTGTTGTGATTATTTTGCTACTTGTGTATCTCTGCTACCTTTAAACTAAAACAAAAAAGAAAAAAAAAAATCTTGTTTCTTTCCCACTTTCTGAAATTTAAGAAAGTTCAGTTACAGATTTGCTGTTCTGGACTGTTTGTAAGTTTCTTAGAGGCCAGTGTTTGCTTGGACTAAAGGGAAGTCTCTGTGTTCACCAGTGGCAGTGGTTAACACTGAACAGCCTGCCTGTCCCTGTAGGAGTGGTTACTGCCTGGAAGCTGTAGTTTTATTGGCCATTTTGGGTCAATTCTAAACTCCTTGATCTCTATCTCTTAAAACACTGCTGCCTTGTGGTTTTGGCGTCTTTCCATGCATGTTAGTTGTTGCTGAAGCATCTACCAAGGGAGAAAATGCTGAGAGGAGAAAGGAGCCACTTTTGAGATTTTAAGTATTTTCTTCTGCTTTTTTGTTAAGATTTACTGCTTTGCCTCCTACTTTTCGACATTTTCCAGCTTGCTAAAGTTTATATCTGTATTAGAAACAGTATTTAGATCACATCTAGAGTCTGTTTACTGCATTTCCTGTGTTGCACTTAATTTAAAATAGTTTTTTTCTCTTAAAACTGCATTTTACCTGACTTTGGCCTAGCACTCAAGTGTGGGGATATTTATTGCACTGTTGTGATTATTTTGCTACTTGTGTATCTCTGCTACCTTTAAACTAAAACAAAAAAGAAAAAAAAATCTTGCTTTTTTCCCACTGTCTGAAATTTAAGAAAGTTCAGTTACAGATTTGCTGCTCTGAACTGTTTGTAAGTTTCTTGGAGGCCAGTGCTTGCTTGGACTAAAGGGAAGTCTCTGTGTTCACCAGTGGCAGTGGTTAACACTGAACAGCCTGCCTGTCCCTGTAGGAGTGGTTACTGCCTGGAAGCTGTAGTTTTATTGGCCATTTTGGGTCAATTCTAAACTCCTTGATCTCTATCTCTTAAAACCCTGCAACCCTCTTTTAGCGCAGTCTTGTGCACAGAGCAGCATTGGACAGCGCCGCTTAAACAAGCTTAAACTAGTCCCGGCTCCACAAAGTCTACTCTTCACTTTTTCCCTTAGAACTACTCTAAATCTCAAATTAAGCACTCTATTCTTATTCTAAAGCCCTGCACTTGCTCATATAAGTAATCTCATAGGTAAACACAAACTAAAGCACTACATCCTCTTATACTCCTTCAAAGCACTTGCTCCCTATTGGTTCTTTCTGATCAGTCAATAAGTAGTTCCCTATATTATTCAGGCAAGTCCAAAGGTCAGTTTCGAGTTTACTCTCCAGTCCAGCTGGTGAATCTGGGAATCTTGAGACAATGTTACAACTGCCTTATGTATACAGACCACCCTCTCCTCCTCCCAACAAGCTCAAATATATGTGAGAGATGCAACTATATAGCCAAACTGGAGGCTAAGCTCTCTCAACCCAGTACTGGCACAGCCTGTCAGGAGGAGAAGGTAACCACACACACCGCAAATCCAGTCTCACATAGACCTATCACATCAGCAAACCAAACACATAAACACACAAAAACATACTCGGAGGCTCTAAATAAAAATCTGCCTAAGCAACAGAGAACTCCAAAGCAGACATCCAAGCAACACCTACCACAAAACAATATCCACGTAGCACATAGCTCACAAAGTCAGTGTGCCACACAGTCACAGCCCTTAAAGCTAAACAACACACCTAATACACTTGTAATAGGTGACTGTATTGTCAGACACACTGACGTCCCACTCACCAGGCTGAACAGGGAGAAGGTCACTGTAAGCTGCCTGTTGGGTGCCAGGATCCGCCACATAACACAAGCACTCAGGTCACTCCAAAGCAAGTACAAGTATGACTCCATCATTGTCCATGCTGGTGTGAATGATCTGAGATGTACCTCCCTGGACTACATGAAAAAAGACGTACAGGAGCTCTTTGATCATGTAGCCCAGGCCGGTATGACCCTGACCTTGAGTAGCATCTTACCCTCACCAAGAATGATGCCACTGTATAAAGACAAAATGATCAATTTTAACAATTGGCTAAAGTATTGGTGTCATTCAAATGGGATCCAGTGTCTGGCAGCCTGGGATGACATGCTCGACAAGCCACGTTGCTTCGCTAGGGACGGCTTGCACCTGTCACCCCTGGGTTTTCGAATACTGGCTAAGGCTCTTGCCTCCCCCATAGTGCCTTTTTAGGCAAGGCTCAAAAGACAAACCCACCCCCATATACAACACAAAGAAAAAAAAACTAAGGGTAATGCTGCTCAACGCCAGAAGACTAAACCTCAAGATGCACGCACTCGAGACTCTCCTCAGTTTGGAGAATATCGATATCTGTGCAGTAACAGAAACCTGGTTCAAGGCTCCAGAGAGCACCCCAGCACTACTAGGCTATACTTCATACCATGCTTTCCAGCCCCAAAACTCGGACCTAATGACAAAAAGAGGGGGAGTATCCATATTTATCAAAGATACCCACACCTCCAGGCTAGTGGCACTGCATGAAGCTTCGGAGACCATCCATGTGCAACTAACATTGGGCAAAACTGCCTTTCAGTTTGTAGCCTGCTACAGACCACCCTCCCAAACAGAGGAACCTCACTCAGCTTACCTGAGAACACTGGAGAATATGAAGGTCTCTCCAAACACTATTATATTGGGTGACTTCAACTACCCAAACATCGATTGGAAAAACTACTCAAGCCCAAATGCCCTCGCCCAACGGTTCCTAAAATTTATAAACTCAAATGCTATGGAACAACTGGTCACCACTCCCACAAGAGGGGAAAACATACTGGATCTGGTCATCACCAACATGGGGTCTCTATGTTCCACACCAGAGGTATACCCCTCATTGGTAAGATCAGACCATAAACAAATCTCACTGGACATCCATTTTCTGTCCCCACCCCTAGCCAAGGAAACCATGGTAAAGAACTTCTCAAAAGCAAACTTCACACTTCTCAAAACTGAGGTGGAATCCTTCAAAGCCCCTGGGCCAGTGGACAATATGGCCCAAAATGCAGAATCCTTTACAAAAGCATTCTATGGACACCTACAGGAACGCATGGAGCATGCTATCCCAAATAATACCAAGACTCACTCCTCCAAAGGCAGGAGACCTGTCTGTTGGACCCCGGCCATAAATAAGCTATACAACAGAAGGAGAAAGCTACTACATGACAAAGCAAAATCCCAAAAAGGGAAGGCGTCACTGATCAGTACTAGCAAGAAACTATGATCCCTCATAAAATCTTCTAAGGCCAGCTTTGAAAGAAAAATTGCACAAGACACTAAAGATAATCACAAGGCCTTCTTTAGTTATGTCAGAAACCTGGGAGGCAACTCCCAGATATGCTCTGAGTTAGTGCAAAATGACAAAAAATTCACTGAAACCACAGACATTGCCAACATCCTGGCAGAAAGGTTCAGTGCAACCCCCCCCCCCCCAAAAGAGCAAATGTCTATCCCAACAGAGTGTAGCCTTCCTGAGATCACAGATGCACAGGTGAGAGCTGCCCTCTCCAAAGCAAAAAACACAGCATCAATGGGACCAGACGGTGTCTCGGGCTGCGTCTTACATGAGCGCCAAGAAGAAATAAACACTCATATAAAGTCACTGTTCAGTCTCAGCTTTACTACAGGATATGTTCCCAAGGAATGGTGTACCGCAACAGTGGTCCCACTCCACAAAGGTGGTGCCACAACAGACCCCGGAAACTATTGCCCTATAAGCCTGATTAGCCTGGTCTGCAAAGCTATGGAAGGTATCATCATGGAAAACATAAACAAAGACAGTGGGGACCTCCAGACACTGGATCCTACCCAATTTGGCTTCATTAAGGGCAGATCTTGCCTCTTGAACCTGGTTGACTTCTTTGAAACAGTTACCAAAGCCATAGATGAAGGGAAGGTAGTCCACACAGCCTACCTGGACTTCGCAAAGGCCTTTGACACAATACCCCACTCAGGCATCATAAATAAGCTCACCAGCTTAAATATCAACCCCTATGTCACAAGATGGGTTGCAAACTGGCTCAGGGATAGAACCCACATGGTCAGAATAGCAGGTGCCATGTCAGACTCTAAACCAGTTACAAGTGGTGTCCCACAAGGCTCAGTCCTGGGACCTCCCCTGTTCGGTATATATTTCTCTGAGGTACAGGCTAACACGGGTGGACTATGGCTGACCAAGTTCGGAGATGACTGCAAACTGGGTGCTATAATCATCTCTCCGACTGACACAAGCTTCCTCCAAAAAGGTCTCACAGAGATGGATAACTGGTGCCAGAGCCATGGCCTAAAGTTAAATGCCAAAAAGTGCATAGTCATCCTCTTTGGAAAAAACAAAGTGTCCACAAATTACCACATAGGTGGTAATCCATTAAGTACAGAAGAAGTAATTAGGGACTTGGGGACCCAAGTAGATAGCAATCTCCCCTTTGACAATCATGTTGCCAAAGTGGTTAGAAAGACCTTCTATATAGCCCACCTTATCATGAAAGGGTTCACATCTAGAACAAGAGAGGACTTTGTGCCCCTCTACTCATCACTTATCAGGCCCATAATTGTGTACAATGCCCCATTTGGGATGTTCCTTACCAGACACCTGCAGCAACTGAAAAGACCCCAAAAGTATCTCACCAAGAGGATCAAGGGGCTCAAACAGATGCCCTATGCAGTTTGGCTAAAGAAACTCTAGCTCTATTCGGTTGCGTACCGCATACTCAGAGGCGATCTGTGTCTGACGTATAAAGCCATGTCCAACCCAGAATTAATGGACATGCTTCACCTCAGGAAATCTAAATCCCTTAGAGCTACATGCTCCAGGGACCTGAACCTCAGCACAGAAATAAATAGGACATGCTGGAGGGACAGATTCATATCCCAGAGGCTCCCCTCACTTTGGAACAAAATCCCAATCCATGTCAGGCAGAGCCCTTCACTGACCCTCTTCAAGAGAAATCTTGACAAATGAATGGGGGATCGTAGGTTTACCCCTGGGATCTATTCTGTGTCGCTGCTTGACAGAGGTACAGTAAACAAACCTTAAAAGGGCTACCTTCTGTGACCTACTATACAGAGGCACAGTCAACTAATCTAAAAGGGTGGCGAAAGCCAAACATACTCTGGCTAGGCTTATAAATGCCCTAGGGCAGATAGCCTAGTATCAACCTATGAACCTATGAAGATTGCTGGAATAGGGCTCAAGTTTTAGCTTTCTATTGGTTAAACTGGTTAATTTGTTAAAATCAGTTTGCTCATTTGCTACTGTTATAATAAAAAAAAATACACTTTATGCATCGCTGCTTAGCTAGGATTAAACTGTTCATGGCACCATAAAGTCTGCTCTTCAAAATTTCCCTTAGAACTGGCCAGTTTTTTTGTTTTAGCACTCAAATCTGTTTCTTTGAGCTCCCACTTGTTCAGAACTCATTGTAAGCACTAAATAAGCTACAAATTACTACAGCACTTAACTTTTTAGTACTTAATAAATAAGCAGGCATGTCTAAGGGACAGCTCCTGGTGTTTTGTCCTGTCTACCTGATACATCTGGGCATCTTGGGGCAATGCAACAAATGCCTCATGTACATGGACAACCCTCTCCTCCTACTACCCAACACTACAACCTGTGAGAAATGCACTTATATAGCCAAACTGTAGGCAAAGCTCTCTTCACCTAAGACTGGACTAGACAGTGAAGAGGAGAAGGTAAACACTTGCACCACACCACACTCATGACATAGTCCCTCAAAGCCTACACCACCAAAACACACACATAGCAACACCAAACACATGCCTACATTCACAGAGGCTCTCAATAAAAATCTGCTCAAGCAACAGAGACCTCCAAAGCAGAAATGCAAGCAACCTCCACCCCCCAACACAACCCAAATGACACATAGCCCACAAACTCAGTGTGCCACTCAACCACAGCCTATAAGGCATAACAACGTACCCAACACACTAGTCATAGGTGACTCTATAGTCAGGCACACTGAAGTTCCACTCACCAGGCTAAACAAGGAGAAAGTTACTGTCAGCTGCCTGTCAGGTGCCAGGATCTGCCACATAATGCTCTCACTCAGGTCACTCCACAACAAGTACAAATATGACTCTGTCATTGTCCATGTTGGTGTGAATGACCTGAAATGTACCTCCCTGGACTATATGAAAAGAGACATGGAGGAGCTCTCTGATCTTGTAGCCCAGGAAGGTATGACCCTAGCCCTGAGTAGCATCCTGCCATCACCCAGAACGATACCACAGTACAAGGCCAAAATGATTGACTTCAACAATTGGCTAAGCTTCTGGTGTTATTCTAGGGGAATCCAGTATCTGTCTGCCTGGGATGACATAGGTTCATAGGTTCATAGGTAGGTACTAGGCTATCTGCCCAAAGGTATTTATAAGCCTCGCCAGAATGTGTTGGCTTTCACTGCCCCATTAGATTAGTTCCCTGTGCCTCTGTCCAGCAAAGCCACTGAAGTGATCCCCGGGGTAAACTTTCTGTTTCCCATCCACTCGTCAAGGTTTCTCTTGAAGAGTGTTAGCAAGGAGCTCTGCCTAATGTAGATTGGAATCTTGTTCCAAAGCATGGGAAGTCTCTGGGACAGCAATCTGTCCATCCAGCACGTCCTATTTATTGTTGTGGTGAGGTTTAGATCCCTAGAGCATGTGGCTCGAGGGGATAAGGTTTTCTTTAGGTGGAGCATGTCCATCAATTCTGGGTTGGAAATAGCCGTGTATGTCAGGCAGAGATCACCTCTGAGTAGGCAGTATGCAACCGAGTACAGCTGGAGTTTCTTCAGTCGAGCTGCATAGGGCATCTGTTTGAGGCCAGTGATCCTCTTGGTGAGGTACTTCTGTGGTCTTTCCAGCTGTTGCAGATGTCTTTTAGAGTACATCCCAAATGGGCAGTTGTACTCTATGATGGGTCTGATAAGTGATGAGTAGAGGAGCACAATGACCTCTTTTGAGCTGGATGCAAACCATTTTGTGATTAGGTGGGCCACATAGAAGGATTTTCTAACCAATTTGGCAATGTGATTATCAAAGGAGAGATTACTATCTACTTGGGTTCCCAGATCCCTTATTACATTTTCCATATTTAGGCAGCTACCACCTATGTGGTAGTTTGTGTGTACTTTGTTTTTTCCAATGGGGATGACTATGCACTTTTTGGCATTTAGCTTGAGGCCATGATTTTGACACCAGGTATCCATCTCAGTGAGACCCTTTTGGAGGATGTCTGTGTCAGCCAGAGAGTCAATTATAGCCCCTAGTTTGCAGTCATCTGCGAACTTGGTCAGCCATAGTCTTCCTGTGCTTGCCTTTACCTCTGAGAGGTATATGCCGAAGAGGATGGGTCCTAGGACTGAGCCCTGGGGAATGCCACTTGTAACCGGTTTAGAGTCAGACCTAGCTCCTGCAAATCTCACCATATGGGTCCTGTCCATGAGCCAGTTGGCAGCCCATCTTGTGACATAGGGGTTTATGCTCAGGCTGATGAGCTTGTCTATAATATCAGAATGGGGAATGGTGTCAAAGGCCTTTGCGAGGTCTAGGTATGCTGTGTGTACCACCTTTCCCTCGTCTGTAGCCTTGATAACTGTCTCAAAGAAGTCCACCATGTTTAGGAGGAATGATTTGCCCTTAACAAAGCCAAACAGGGTAGGGTCCAGTGTTTGGAGGTTCCCAATGTCTCTTTTAATGAGATCCATGATGATGCACTCCATAGCCTTGCAGACCAAACTAGTCATGCTTATAGGGCGATAGTTCCTGGGGTCTATTGTGGCTCCTCCTTTGTGGAGCAGAATACCCATTGCTGTGTGCCACTCTAAGGGTACGTAGCCTGTGGAGAGGCTGAGTTTGACATGATCAACAGACCATGATGCTTTGCCAAAGATGGCCTGCACCTGTCGCCCTTGGGATTCCGGATACTGGCTAAGGCTCTAGCCACCCCTATAGTGCCTTTTTTAGGCAAGGTTCAAATAACAAATTCACCACCATAACAGGTACAACAAGCAAAATCTAAGGGTAATGCTACTCAGTACTAGAAGTCTAAACCTCAAAATGCATTCACTCGAGGCACTCCTTAAAATGGAGAACATTGACATCTGTGCAGTCACAGAGACCTGGTTCAATGCTCCAGAGAGCACCCCTGCATTACTAGGCTATAATTCATAACACACCTTTCAGCCACCTAACCTGGACTGAAAAAATAAAGGCGGAGGCATGTCCATATTCATTAAGGATAGCCACACCTCCAGGGTAGTTGCTCAGTATAATGCATCTGAGATTATCCAGGTGCAACTAATTCTGAGCAAGACCGCAATCCAAATTGTAACTTGCTACAGATCCCCGCCATGCCCCAGGATCCCACTCCTCATTTCTTGATACACTGGAAAATATTAGGGTACAACCCAACACCCTAATAATGGGCGATTTCAACTACCCCATCATTAACTGGAAAACTACTCATGTACCAACTCTTTTGCTCAACGTTTTCTAGAATTCATAAATTCCAACACCTTGGATCAACTTATCCACACTCCCACCGGGGGCAGCGATATCCTAGACCTGGTCATTACCAACATGGGTGACCGGTGTTCCACACCAGAGGTCAATTCCTCGTTGGTCAGATCCAACCACAAGCTAATCAGCCTAGACATCCACATCCTGCCCCACCCCCCATTAGGGAAACCACCATAAAAAGTTTCACCAAAGCCAACTTCATGCTTCTTAAGACAAAAGTGGCAAACTTCACGACATCCATGTAGACGGACAATAGAGGTATGACTGCTGAATCCTACACAGATGCACTTTATAAGCACTTACACAAGTGCCTGGATCATGCTATCCCTAACAGATCCATGATGATATCCTCCAAAAAAAAGGAAGCCAATCTGGTGGTCCCCTGCCATAAACAAACTTTACAACAGAAGAAATAAATTGTTGCAAAAAAGAGTAAAATCCCATAATTGGAGGAACTTCCTGGTCAGCCTCAGTAAAAAGCTGAGATCCTTCATAAAATCCTCTAAAGCTAGTTACGAAAACAAAATCACCACTGATTTTAAAGACAACCACAAAGCATTCTATAGCTATGTCAAGAATCTCAACGGCAACAATCAGATCTGCCCCGAGTTACAGCACAATGGCACTAAATATTCAGAACCAACTGATATTGTCAACATGAGCATGCTTTTGTAAAAGAATTGGATAAAACTGTGGAGATGTTTAAGTGAAGGGGCTACAGCAATGAGTTGATTGATAAAAGCTGTAAAAAGTTTTTTGAAAGCAACTGTAGAAAAACAAGGAATAGTACCTATAAAATATATACTGTTTCTCCTAATAATAGGATGAGGAAACAGTGTAACATTTTGTATTTTGTTACTACATATGGGTGTGTTAGTATTGAAAATGATGAGATTGGTGAGACATTATTGGGAATAGTTTAATTCCCTTAGTAATGTGCCAGTTTGGTTAAATGAAAAATTAGGGTTTTCCTTTAGAAAAGGTAAAAATATACAAAATCTTTTGGTTAGGAGTAAATTTTCTATGCCTTCCATGCATTTAGAATATAGTATACTATCTAGTGGGACCTCCACGTGCGGTAAATGTAAGGCTTGCAAGTTTGTAGTGAAGAGTTTCCCCCATATGAATAATGTATTTTTTAATACATGGGATCATTTTACTTGTAATTCTGAGGGTGTTATTTATGCACTTAAATGTCTATGTAACCAATTTTATATTGGTGAAACCAAAAGGGCATTTAAAGTCAGATTAATGGAACATGCTAGAGACATTGCTAGTAATAAAGAGGAAAGCTCTGTGGCTATGCATTTCAAAAAATTCCATCAAGGTAAAAATGAAGGGTTAAAAGGAACAGTGTTGGAAAAAGTGAATGTTTCTTGTTTTGATGCTAACAGTCTCAAACAAAAAATATTATTTAAAGAGGCTATTTATATTTTAAAGTTTGGTACTTTATACCCTCATGAGTTAAATGAAGAAATGAATTGGAGGGTATTAATTTAATTATTTTATTGTTTTATTGTATTAACTTGATAAAAAAATGTTTTAAGTAGGTAATTAACCAATTATCCAATTGTTATCTGTTAGTATATAAAATGTGTGTGCTCCTATGGTTCTTCACTCCTTGAAGGCTACGGCCGAGACGTCAGAGGAAGAAAGTGTGTTACAGAATAAACTTGTGGATCACCCTTGGGTTGTATTTTGTTTTTTTTCGCTTGGTGGTTGCTGATATTGCCAACATCTTGGCAGATAGGTTTAGTGCTAACTTTATCCCCCTCTCATCCCCTAAAGGGCTCATCTCTATACCAGAAGAATGCAAAGTTCCTGTAATCACGGCTGCACAGGTAAAAACCACACTCTCCAAAACCAAGAACACAGCATCCATGGGACCTGACAACATCCCAGGCTGCGTTCTACATGAACTACAGAATGAACTGTCACCCCACCTAAGTACCATGTTCAATCATAGCCTCACCTCAGGCTTTATGCCCACTGAATGGTGCACAGGGATGGTTATCCCACTCCACAAAGGGGGAACCACCACACATCCTGGAAACTACCACCCCATTAGCCTAACAAGCCTGCTCTGCAAGGCCATGGAACATATCATCATGAAACTTATAAACAAAGACACTGGTAATCTCCAAACTCTGGACCCCATGCAGTTCAGATTTGTAAAAGGCAGATCATGTCTCTTAAACCTGATAGACTTCTTTGAAGCAGTCACCAAAGCCGTAGATGAGAGTAAGGTGGTTCACACAGCCTATCTAGATCTCGCCAAGGCTTTTGACACCATCCCCCACTCTGGAATTATAGATAAACTCACTAAACTAGGTTTAAATCCCTATGTCACAAGATGGGTTGCCAACTGGCTCACTGACAGAACCCACACTGTGAAAGTAGCAGACTCCAAATCCGATTTCAGACCAATGACAAGTGGAGTACCACAGGGTTCAGTCCTGGTCCTCTCCTGTTTGATATCTACTTTTCTGAAGTACAGGCTAACACAGAAGATCTTTGGCTAATGAAGTTCGCATATGACTGAAAACTAGGAGCCATAACTGAAACTCCTAACAATGTAGTCATCCTACAAAAGGGCTTCACTGAGACAGATGCTTGGTGTCAAAGCCATGTCCTCAGACTCAATGCCAAAAAGTACATTGTCATCCCCTTTGGTAAAAACTCTGTACCCATGAGCTACCACATAGGTGGTAGTCTACTTAACACTGAAAGTGTGATAAGAGACCTTGGGACACAGGTGGACAGTAGTTTCTCCTTTGATAATCACATCACCACAGTAGTCAGGAAAACCTTCTATGGTGGCACACCTCATCACAAAAGGTTTCTCATCAAGAAAAAAAGAGCACATTGTTTCCCTCTACTCATCACTCATTAGACCCATTATAGAGTATAGCGTCCCTTTTGGTATGTACCGCACAAGACATCTACAACAACTGGAAAGGCCATAGAAATACCTCACAAAGAGGATTACCAGCCTCAAACAGATACCCTATGCAGACCGTCTCAAAAAACTCCAGCTTTACTCCATCGCATATCACCTACTCAGAGGCAATCTCTGCCTAACATACAAAGCTATGTCAAACCCAGAGCTGTTGGACATGCTCCCCTTAAAGAAATCCCAATCCCTCCGAGCTACACGCTATAGGGTCCTTAACCTTGTCACCACAATAAACAGAACATGCTGGAGGGATAGATTCCTGTCCCGGAGACTTCCCATACTCTGGAACAAACTACCTATCTATATCAAACAGAGCTCCTCATTAGCACTCTTCAAGAAAAATCTTAATGATTGGTTGGGAAATAAGAAATTCACCCCGGGGATCACCTCTGTGGCTCTTCTTGACAGGGGCACAGGAACATAATTTTCTTGGGTGGGGAAGCCAGGGTGCCTTTTTGGCTAGGCTTGTATAGGCTCTAAGGCCGATAGCCTAGTACCTACCTATGAACCTATTCAAGAGGTTTGTGATCAGAGATGTTTGAGAATACATTTCTAGAGCCAATGAATACATGACTTTCTAGTTTAGAAAGATTTATGCAGAACCTGTTTTGCTAAAGCTTCGTTTTCTTCATCGAATGCAGCAAGACTGTCTCAGTGAGTTAAACATCTTGTTTTCATAATTATATAAAAATGACTGTAATGGAAATAAAACAGCTTATTATACTTCCTTTTTGTTACACATTGTAAAGTACATATTACCTCTTCAGTTTCAGGATGAGCAACAGATTGTTTGAGAAGTGTAGAAATGCTGAAAACTTTTTTCCTGGCTGTGGAGTCAATTAGTGAGTAGGAATAAGAAAGAAAAAAGTGTATATTTAGGCCCTAGCACTCACAAAATGTAGGTTAATCCACTACTAATGAGATGTTGTCTGGATCCATGTCATGGAAGGCTAAAGCCCTGACCATGAGCCAGATGAACCAAGCTCAAGTAAAAAAGTAGGGGTAGATGAGAACTGGTGGCTCTCACCAGCTCATCTGTCCATCGAATTGTGACAGTCTAACTGCTGCAGGATTCATGCCTAGCAAATGCAAATTACAGATGTCTGGTCCTCGGCACTGGATTTGAAGCACACACTTGGTATTGCCAAATCAGTGATAGTAGCCTTCTTTATACATGCAGAGAAGAGAGGAATTGCAGGCCTCTATAATGACTCAGGTGCATAAGGCATCCACCATGAGATATGAATAGACCATAAATAAATTATACTTATCCGTACCTCAGGCAATAATGAAGATTGTGAGTGGTGCTGCCCCTGATAGTTTGCTAGTCTGGCAAAAATTAAGGTCTGCCCATAAACGTAGTAAGCAGCTGTCTGAAAGAGTAGAGCTAGGAAACCAAGACACTAGTTCAAAGGGGATTCCAAGCTCATTTAGGTAACTGGATGCAGCAAGAATGAGCAGGGCATAAACAAAGTCTGTGCCTATCTGTAAAATGGATCCCCAGTTGGTTTTCATCCCTGAGAGATTGGGGACTTTGGACTCCTCTTCTCACAATAAATGAATGGGCTCAAAACCCATTGAATTGATGTTGACGGTCTGATAACAGGGAAAAAATAGAATAAAATAGTAAAAATATGAGAATAGTGAGGTGTTAATGAGAATAAACAGCATAGCACTGAGGTGATGCTGTTTATGGACCATTGATCAGAAGTACAACATGATGCTGATGCTATACTGCATGGCTGCAGTTTTCCAAATAGTACAAGAGCAGAAAATCAAACAGAGAAACCAACACTGGATCACAAAAATCAGTAAAATAAAAATCCAATGACCAGGTAGAACTCAATACAGAAGTTTAATACCCCAAACAGAATCCATCACAGTGAAAGAACTTTAGTCTTTAGACATCATCAGAACTGTGAATGAAACATTCAAAAGACACCAATTAAATACTGATAAAAGACGCACACTCCTGGCATTTACCATATCAGTAGCTCAAGAATATAAACCAGTCACTGAGGATATTTAAATCTTTATGAAATGGATAACCAATCAGATAGCTGACCAATGACAACCTTAGAAATAAAAATTGCTCCAATCAAACTGGTCTCCAATATAAGCCTTGAAAACGAAAACTCAGCTTATCAGCATTCAAAGAAAAGTAAAATAGTACAAGAGGAATGCTCAGATATAATGGTCACCAGGGAGGTAAACATTTGAAATGTAGGACCCACTATAGCAAGTCCTGTAATGCTGAGAATGAGTGGACAAATATCTAAACTTACATATAGTAAGTCCAAGATGGCCATTTCTCAGAATATTCTCTTTTCTCTGAGAGATGATGATTTTAGAGATGATATATATATATATATATATATATATATATATATATATATATATATATATATATATATATATATATATATATGGTTCCCATTCAGAAGCCTGAAACATCATAAGCCTGAAAATCAAAATCCTGAAACCAAAAGCCTGAAAATTCAGAATCCTGAAAACTCAAAATCCTGAAAGCCCAAAATCCTGAAAGACCAAAATCCTGAAACTCAAAATCCTGAAAACACAAATAATGCTAATATGTCACTATAAAGACACTAATATCTACCAACTGACCCTGACCCTAACCCTAACCCTAAGGTCCGTCACTATCGCACACTCACCTGACCCGCCCTAAACCTAACTCACTTAAACCGCCCTAACACCAATATTTATCACTATTGCATACATGCCTAACCTGCCCTAACCCTAACTCACTTAAACCGCCCTAACCCTAAAATAAAACCAACCGCACACTTACCTGACCCCAACGCATGACCTAACACCACAGGGCTAACAATAGCAAAGCCACAATGACATCAGTATGTCTATTTTGTGTTTTCAGGATTTTGAGTTTCAGGATTTTGGTCTTTCAGGATTTTGGGCTTTCAGGATTTTGAGTTTTCAGGATTCTGAATTTTCAGGCTTTTGGTTTCAGGATTTTGATTTTCAGGCTTATGATGTTTCAGGCTTCTGAATGGGAACCATATATATATATATATATATATATATTTTTTTTTTTTTTCTCCTGTATTTCGTTCCAGCATTTCAATAGGATGCATATATGGGAATCTAGACTTTTAAAAAATGACCATCCGGTGGTACAATTTATGTGTTGGTTCTAGCTGAGGCTGATTAAGTATGCAGATTCAGTTCTTAGCATGATTTTTCCTCATGTAAAATATAAGGAGTGGGAAAAGTTAACATATGAAATGCCGTCATCATGCATCAGACCCATGCCGCAAAAGAGAGGGCATTGTTTTTACCTTGTACCTTGTACCATTCCTATTCCGCGGTAGTGGTGCTGCAGTAGCGTTGTCACCTCACAGCAAGACGTTGTCCTGTACAATTCTCAGCTAGAGCGTCTTCTGTGTGGAGGCATACGTGAATGGGTGTGCCTTTGTTGAAAGTTGTGCATCAGGGCTGGTAACTTGGCATGTAAAAATCCACTACCAAACATTAGCGGACCTAGTGTCACGCTGTGGCGACCCCTAACCGGGATAAGTCAAAAGACACAACAACCTTGTACCATTCCTAATGCTCAACAATTGCAGAACAGTAATGAGCAGCATTATTTTGAGCAATTAGTATAGACGATAAGGCTACAATCTGTTAATGAGCTGTTTCTTGTGGTAGAAGGATCAATACCCTCAGACTACATTTGCCTACTGTATAAACTTGAGCAAGTAACTTAACAAGACAGTGGGACAACTAGGAATTTTGGTTAGGCTCCTTAGCAGTCTACTAGATCACATGCCTACTAACTACCTAATTATCTAATGGTTTGATTTCTCTGTTTTTTTTTTTGTCTTGTTTTTAAGGTAGGAAGGATATTATTCCTAAGGTCATGGCATATTTAAAGTTCATAAATCAGTGTTTGTGTGTGTGTGTGTTGGGTGTGAGTCTGTGTGTTCAACGGCATATCTTTATGTGAGTCTACATCTGTTATATCTAGAAGGAAATGTACATACGTACAACAATATGTTATTATTCATGAGACATCCAGCACACTTGAGAATGACATCTTACTCTTCTAAATACAATGCTAGATACTTTGAACATAGAGGGCTTCATGGGTTTGAGTTTTACACAAGCTTCCTTTTGTGGTGATAAGTTATTAAAAGAAAGAACCTTCAAAATCATTATGCTTATTATTAGTTAATCCACCACTAGAGAAGGATGCCTGATTCCATGTGAAGTAAAACTTTCACTTGCAATATATAAATAAATCTTTAAGTTTTGTGTTTCAAATGCCTGTCAATAGACTCAGGCTTGTAGGGGAAAATAGCAACATCATGGGAGGGATTCAAAAACGTTTAGCACATAGCATTATGGGAAATAGCATGAAGAACAGCAATGTGTAGGAGGGATGTGATTCCGAGACATTTATAGCCCAGTAGTTTGTAGGAGAAATAACAGAATATGCATAGTATACAAAAGACTGCATAATATAATGAAAATGAGGGCCTAAATGCAAATCAGTCTCATTCTGTATGAAAATGTTTAAATGAAACATGGTGGAGTGATTCAAAGGCATATAAAGCCAGCATTATAGTTGCGGCATTAATCCACTCTGATCACCAGGAATTTTCAATATACAGGAGCAAAATTTGCAATAATATGTTAGCAACAGCAATATCTATAGCTAAACAAGTTTGTGTCCACTTTTAGTTCCAGTACCCATGACAATGCATAGCATCACCTGTATGTAGCACAAATGGATCCACCATCACCTAACATGCATCACTTCAACAACCAGGACACTGTTGAGTACTACCATGTGGATAGGGAGACTATATGGCAGTTAGTAGACGTGTTGCCCGTACATAGACTCAAGGGAGATGTGTGTGCTGCCTGACTGTGCACATTAAGATATGTACAGCATTAACCGTTACTGCTAATTAACCTTTCAGCACCAGAGACAGGACATGTTTCAGACATTCGCCTCACAGATCGTACACCAGCATTTGGAGAAGTATATATGATTTCCATGGAGAAGAAAAAGAACCAACACTGAGGAGACATTTTACAGCATAGCTTGATTTCCTGAGGTCCTGCAAGCTAATGAATGCACCCACATCACCATGAAGGACCCACATTTACCACACAGCATCTTGTACATAAACTGGAAGAGCTTCTAATCCATATTCTATCAGCTGGTGCAGACTGCATAAAGTATCATACACAATGCATTTATGTACCACCTGAGTAATTCCATGATTCCCATATCTGGCAGGTATGCTACCTCTGCCAAAGTATAGAGGGGATTGGCTGCCTGTGATGTCAGGTCATCTAGCTGGTAGATGCACACATTGTAGAGTATAAAGTTTTAAAATATATGGTTCCAATTCAAGCAGGCATCCAGCCATATATTATGGTGTTTACTATAATGTGTAGCAGGCAGTGCTGGATATGAATTGGAACTGTGGATGATGATCACATCCAAAATCAACAAACCAGGGCTTTGGTGGCTTAAAATGCTACACATTTGGAGACATAGAAAATTACTGAGCATACATTTGGACTCTTACAGGGATGGATATATCTACAGGTGCACTGCAGTATGCATGTGAGACTGGCAGACAAATATTAATGCTGTGAACCATGTTGCATAATATGGTTGTATGCAAGCAGGTACAGTAACCTGGAAACTGGTTAATAGGTCTGCTGCAGCATTAAATAAGAAGTCAGCAGATGAACAGTCTGCAGAGGAACCCTCATGTAGGGCAGAGGTAGGTGTAGTACATTGCAGCACTGGAAAACAGGCAGCATCTGGTTCAGTACTAGGCACCATGATACAGATAACACAAAATAAAACTAATACATTCATTTTCATGCTCAAGCTATGCAATACAATGCAATGACTGTTCATGCTGCACATCAGCTATTACCACACAGATTAGAGGGTGACCAGGGAATAATCATCACCATTTGCACAGTGCCAGGTGACAGCATTGCTATCATATGGTTATAGGTCATGTGAGGTACCCAGGGGCCAGATGATGAACAGAGATATATGTCTCTTTGTCAGTCAACAGGGGGTATTGACAGTGTAAAAGTACATGACCAGGAGAAGGTGGGGTGGTGAGCCAGATATAGTACCTGTTGGGCATTTTCATCCATGACCATCAAATTGGGCATGTTATCCACTGTGGCTTAGTCTGGGAGCAATGTCTGGTTAAGTGACATGCTCAGAATCACACAGGTAGGCAAGTGAAGGTGAAGGAATCAAACCTTGCACCCCTGGACCACAGAATGCAGCTCCTTAATCATCTAAGCCAACTGCCAGGCAAAACATATCTGAAGAAAACATACCTGAAGCAGCAGTAAATCATATGATTCAGAGCACCCCAAAATGTGGTGCACATGCTAGTAGAAGAGAGATCTGAGAATACCACATGAACATATACACACATTGAGCAGCAGGGTGTTACAGTCACAGACTGGATGTACCTGGAGAAGAGCTATGCAGACATGATTTAGAAAATATGTTCCCCTTTTATACAGGTCACTGTAAAAACCTGAAATCATCATCAGTCCTTTTTTATTTTTATTTTATTTGTTTTCCAGGATAGAGCACTGATCTCCATGAACTATTTTCAGACACAACCTGGGCATGGAATCACACTTTTAGACATTGAAGACTGAGTGAAACCTAGTACCATTCGATCACAGGAAACAACTCAACATCTCCTTACTCCTGTAAGACAACTACCAAGTGTTTTGTTCCATTCCTAAATGGCATTGGGATGCTGTGTCAACTGTTGCAACTTTTCTCAGTCCAAAGGCAGTCTCTTATCTTCTTTTGCTGTCATGCACAATCTATCCATCTTTTTGTTTAACATCCTTGTCTCTTCTTCTCTCCCAGATCTGTTTTATTCAATGATCATTTGCATTCCTGCACATGTAATTAAAACACGGTAATGTCTTCTCATTGACCTTCTCTGTAACTGGTGCTTCTTTGGCCTTGGCATAGGTTCATAGGTTCATAGCAGGTTACTAGGCTAGTGACCCTTGAGCCTTTACAAGCCTAGTCATGTTAATCCCAAGTAACCCCATTTGTTCTTTTTGGGTAGTTTGCAAAATTAATTTATGAAGAGAGCAGGTCTGTGGTTAACACCAGCTACCCCTGTCCATGATGAACATTGGTGCCACCCAAGGGGTTAGTCTGTGGTCTCCCATGCAGTTATCTAGGTTACATTTGAAAAGGGCCAGTGAGGAGCTCTGTTTTACGTGAATAGGAAGTCTTTTCCAGAGAAGCATCAGTCTCTGGGAGACATACCTGTTTCTCCAACTTGTTCTGTTAATGTCATGAGTTAGGTTGAGATCCCTAGAGTGAGTAACTCTTGTGCCATTTCACTTGCAGATGTGCAGCATTTCCATTAGGGCAGGGTTGGAGATTGCCTATAGGCCAGGCACATCACCTCTCAACAGCTTATAAGAAGCAAAGTAAATTAACAGGGCTTTCAGCCTGTCCACGTAAGTCATGATTTGGAGTCCCTGTATTTACTTAGTGAGAAACCCCTGAGGTCTCTCCAGCCTGCTGCAGGTGTCTGGTGAGGTACATGCAAAAGGGTGCATTATACTCTGTTAGTGGTCTGATAAGGTTTAGTACAATGTGGAGTGTATAACATGCCTGGACCTGGATGCTGTGCCTCTGCTTATGAGATGTGCTACATAGAAGGCTTTCCTTACCATAATAGAAACTTGCTGGCCAAAGTTCATACTGCTATCAACCTGTGTCCCCAAGTCTCACACCACTGGGTTGGAACTTATGGGGGGGTGTTGTTAATATTGTAATTTGTAGGGAATTCTGGTTTGCCAAAGAGAATAATAATGCATTTTTTGCATTTAATTTTAGACCATGACTTTGCCACCAATCATTTGTTTGTGTTAGCCCTTCTTGTAATATGTTGGCATTGTTGGAAGACTCAATGATTGCTCCCACTTTACAATCATCAACAAATTTTATGAGCCAGAGGGCATCTACTTTCACCTGAACTTCTTAAAAATAGATGCCAAATAGTAAGAGGCCCCAGCACAGACTCATATGGTAGTCCACTGGTGATGGGTCTACTGATGGAGGTGGGGGTCACCAATTCTGACAGAGTGTGTTCTGTCAGTGAGCCGACTGACTACCCATCTAGTAGCATAAGGGTTAATCCCTAGGAGGGAGAGTTTATTAATGATGCCAGAGTGGAGAATTATGTTGAAAGCCTTGGCAAGGTTTAGCTAGGCTGTGTGCACTGTCATACCTTTGTCCATGGCTTTGGTGACATTCTCAAAGAAGTCTACCAGGTTTAATAAGCTCTATCCTAAGCCAAACTGTGTTTGTTCCAGCAGCTGGAGGTCATTTATGTCCTTGTTGATAAGGTCCGTGATAATTCTTTCCATGACCTTGCAGATGAGTCTGTTTAGAGTTATGGGTCTGTAGTTCCCAGGGTCAGTTGATGGCCCCCCTTTGTGCAGGAAGATTACTGTTGCTGTTATCCATTCTGCAGAAACACATCCAGTTTTCAAGTTATGATTTAAGAGAATGCCAAGTGGGTCTGCTAGGTCTTGTTCTAGATTGTTTACTAAGCGACTTGGGATATTATCTGGTCCCACTGAGGCTGTGTTTTGGCCTTGGTGAGTGCAGAGATTACCTTTTCTTTAGAGATACCAAGCAGAGGGCTTGGGTCATGTATGCTTTGGGATATGGTAGGTGGGGATAGGGGGTGAAGTTTGCACTGAATCTGTCAGTTAGCAGGTTGGTGATATCTTCCAGTGTAGGATGAGTGATCTCATCTACAACAAATTCAGTACATAGTTGGGCTTTCCCTTTTAGACTTTGGATATAGTTAAAGAATGCCTTATGATTATCCTTGGCTAGGGATGTGATTTTAGTTTCATAATTTGCTTTAGAAGACTTTACAAGATTTCTGATTTTCTTGTTTAGGCTTAGGAAGAAACTCTTCCTCTGCAGAGTGATATCCCTCTTTGCTTCTGGACAACAGTTTCTTCCTTTTGTTATATAATCTGTTTATACTTGAAGTTCACTGCGGTGGCTTGTTTTTATGGGAAGACCTGGTTTTGCTCCGGTCAGGTACAGCAGAGTTTATGCAGTCACTTAGGTGTTTGTACAAGGCATTTGTGTACACTTCAAAATAGTGATCACTGATGACTGCAAATGCAAGTGGTCTGATTTGTGGTCTGACCTAACCAGGGAGGGCATCTTACATGGAGAAGTACAGTGACCCCCCCCCCCTGCCATGTTGGTGACTACTATGTCCAGAACATTCGAGCCCCTAATTGGAGTGCACACTGTTTCAGAGCATTTGTGTTAACAAAGTCCAGGACCCTCTGGGTGAGCGTGTTTTTGCTCATGTATGTTCCCCGGTCTATGGAAGGATAGTTGAAATCTCCCATGACTAAGGTGCTGGGCTGCATGACAATGGATTCCAGTAAATTGAGGTAGGAGGTGTGCCTATCCTGGTTCATGGTGAGGGGGTCTATTGCTAGTAATGATGTGGTATGAAACTTTTCCAATAGTTAATTGGACATGGAGAAGTTTAAGATAGTCATGCTGGTGACCAGTCTCAAAGTGCATTTGGTTTTAATGAAGATGGATACACCTCCACCTTTGGTTCCTTCATGCTCATTTTGAGGTCTACATGTTTGGAAGGCATTGTAGTCTTGCATGGCTGGGGTGCCCTTAGCAGTCTTGACCCATGTCATTGTAGCTGCACACATTCCAGCATCCTCCAAGGTGAGGAGTGCTTCCAGGGAGTGCAGTTTCATGTTTAAACTCCTGGCATTAAGCAGCATGACACTGAGTTTTTCTTGATTAGATTTTTGACATTGCCAAAAAAGGCATTATGGGTGAGGCAAGGGCATTTGCCAGTATATGAAAACCTAGGGGGGAAAGGTACAGACCATCTCTAGCAAAGCAGCAAGGTCTGTCTACCATATACTCCCAGGCTGACAGATACTGGATCCTCTTGAACTGATACCAGAAGCTAAGCCAATTGCTGAAGTCAGTAATTTTTTGTTTATATTGTGGCATCATCCTGGGTGAGGGTAGGATACTGCTTAGGGCTAGGGACATACCTGTCTGGGACTATAATCAAAATATTCCATCATGTCTGTCATATAGTCTGGAGAGGTACGTCTCAAGTCATTCACTCCAACATGGACTATGACAGAGTCATAACAGTAGTTGTTGTTGAGTGACTTGAGTGCATGCATGATTTGTTGTATCCAGGCACCTGATAGGCAGCTGACTGTGACCTTCTCCTTGTCTAGTGGGCTGAGGGGGACATATATGTGTCCCACTATGGAATCGCCTATGTCCAAGACATTTGATGTGTTTTGCTTAGGGGCTTGTTTGTTGAGACAGGGGTGTGTGTGTGTTGACATATGTAGTGGTTTCTTTTTCCTTAGTGTTAAGTGTGGGTGGTGTGCATTTCAGAGGTGTCTGTTCTTTTGGTAGGCTTTTAGTGAGTACCTCCACATATGTGGGATTATGTGTCGTGAACTTATTTTGTGTGAGAGGTGAGGTTTGTGTGAGAGGTGAAGCATGTGTGCTGACAACCTTTTAATGTGTAGTTTGTTTTTATGTGAGAGAATTGACTCCAGTTCTACAATGTATTTGCATCTCTCACACTCGGTGTTAGTTTGCTTTAGGAGTAAATAGTTGCCAGTATACATGAAGCAATTGCTACATTGCCTCAAACTGCACATATCAGTCAAGCTGGCAGGAGAAATTATGGTAAACTGCCCATCCATCGTGCCATGATTTTTCTGAATGTGGTATTTGGGAAGGTAGTGGACCAGCTGGACTTAGGACTTTGGCTTAACTAGTGGGATAGTTTGACTTGCAGTAGCAAAGGCAGTGGGTATATATAGTAGGTTGTGGATGATAAATGTGAGAAAGCTGCTTAGAGTACAATTGAGTTGCCCTTTGCTCAGTAGGGAAGCTTGGAGGGGTTCTACTTGAAGGTGTCTGAGGAAATATAATGATTCTGAGATGTTTACATCTATACAGAGCACTGATAAACCCTACTGCTTTGTGTGCAGCAACAGACAAATACCAGGTTTATAAACTAGAGAACAGTTTTTAAAAAAAAACTACCATTGGGAAAGCCCCAAATTGAGCCTTTCTCCAGCAATCCCCAACTCAGATGGGTCCTGAGCTACACACCTCTGCTACAAGGGTGTAAGGAGGGGGTCTATATTAGAAGACTGGAAATCCAAAAGAGCAAACGCTCTTTAACTGAATGCTAATACTCAAAAGCACACAATATCGAAGGTACAGAAAAGCGACAAGGCCGTTGTCAGGACTTTGCCATTTTTTCCACTGTGGTGCAATCTTGGAGTTGGTATATTTAAGTAGGTGGGATGTGGGGTGCGCAGCCCCCCCCCCCCACACTTTATTTTGTCTTTGGATTTTTTTTTCTTTGGATCAGCGATTTTTTTTCCTGAGAAAAAAATTCCCTGTTCCATACATTTGATATTGTGTGGTTTTGGGTATTAGCATTCGATTAAAGATCGTTCACTCTTTTGGTGTTTTGATCTTCTAATACAGACCACAGGGAGGCCCTCTTAATGTCAGATGGCTGGTTTAACAGACCAGTGATACCAGCCTAAATTCAGCAGTTCTGAATCTAGCCTATGCTAAATAAGGCAATGAAGCACAATTTCAAAGTGCAGAATAAAAAGCAGTCACAAACAGCAACAATGAAGAAGTAATTCAATTAAATACGGCTAACAAAGTGCAGTGCTAGCTTAAAATATACAAGTTTTTCCTTTTTTTTCAGTGGATGCCTTAGCCTTTAGTGCAGATGCATTTCAGACCTCTGACTAAAGTTGCTAAACATTGAGCAGCTAAACTGAAAGCAAATCCATGCAAACACTAGGCTTTTATACCAGCAGGACAAAAGATTTTTATAAGTTAAACCCTTAGGCCAATCAGATAAAAACACAATAAGCTATCAACCAATAGTTCACACCTTGGATGGACTGAATTTAGATCTCTGTTCCCACCAGAGTGCAAAATAACCCTCAGAATGTAAAACAAACTGGTTCTGAGCTCAAGTGCAGTAACTAATGTTTTACAACAGAAGTCAGAATTCCTGCAATATCAGAAATCCTTGGAAATAAGTTCAATAAGTCTGAGAAATGTTCACAACTACAAAAACCTTGCAAACTTAGAAATATTTTGGCAAAGTTGGAGAACTTTGGCAAACCTAGAACAGCTTTTGCAGTATCAGAGGAGTTTAGGAAATATCAGAATACTGTTAAAACTATCTAAGAGCAGTATAGTAACAAGCAGATGGAATTTGTTTAACAAGTGCAGGCTGAAACAGTGATAAATTCAAACAAATCAATAAATGCAGCACATAAGGGTTAAATATCACTGAAACAATTAGAGCAAGTGCAAAAAATATATCAGCTTTGTAGATCCAGATGGTTTTAGAAGCAATCTAAGGCTTGTAGTCACAGGTCTACAAGCCAGCCATGAGGACGTTCTGAATAAATGAGCACAGTCTCACAAAAATATAATTCTTTCATAGCAGCAGGAAGAAAAACTTTTATAAAGTTAAACCCTCAGGCCTATCAAATAACTAAACAATAATTGATCTATGACTATTCCCTAATGTCCTATATCATTGGCAGTAACAGGCATGTTATCGCTGGCTGCAGTCCTACATCATTGTATTTTTGGTCTGTATTGCTATGCATATCCTGTTACTCTACCCACCATCTAAATGCATAACCATGCTAATACCTGTCTATAAGATTTATTATGTGCTCTGTAATAGTTCCTGCCTTCTGTGAGCATAAGTCACAGTGTACCCCCACAGCAGCTAGATATGTAACTGTGACTGTGTTTCCTGCCACAGTACCCCCCTTGCTGGACATGTACCTGTCTTGCCCTTGAGTTGTTACTTCACCCATATCCACTGGTTGCTGTATGTTGCTTTTGCTGACATCTCCTACAGGAGTTGAGTACAATGAAGAAGTACACTGCTGGTGTCTCATCTTCTGTCTGTATGCCTGCATGAAATTGTAATACTTTCTTCAGTGAAATCCTGATTCTTGCCTTGCTCATTTTAATGCACACTTCCACACTATGGCAACCTCATGTTATGTCATGCAAAAATAGACCTAGTAGTGTAGTAGTTGTATTAATGACGAAATTTGCTGCTCTAAGATGTGTGCCATGTTATGCCCTAATATGTGGCTATGCACATGGGACTACCATTTTTCTCCTTAAGAAGACCTTTTGACTACACAAGGCTGCATCAGGTACTGGGTACAACAGAGGTTCTGTCTATTAAAAAGCGAGAGATGAAGATTAGGATTTTCTTGTATCTCTTTCACAAGTGCTTTGAGAAATGCTTGCTGGACCATTGTGATTGCTCATTATATAAGGAGGATGCCTGACACCAGCTTGCCAACATGTTAAGGGTTGCTACTGGCATCACCAATTTTGTGGAGCAATACAGGCACAGATAAAGTAACCAATAGTGGTGCCACTACAACCTGCTTTGTTAGTGGGAGTCAGAGGTTAGACAGTGTGTCAGTGATTTGTACGTTTTTTTTCCTGCCATTACATGTCTCTTTCTAGTATCTTCATTTAGTCAACAGTGTACCATGTTCTTTGTACTTCTTCATGCAAATGAGTTGTGGTGGGCATCTGCATCAGAGCCAGATGGTGCAGCCAGCGATTTTTCACCAGTCTCTCAGCAGAGAGACCAAGATCATCCTGCTTAATGTGACATGGATGATTTACTAGTGACCTCTGTGGCCTCCTCTCATAAGGAGGGGAGGAAGTTCTTCTGAGAGTGACCTGGAGGGATCACCTGTGGTCAGGTAGCAAAAGTTATTAGGGCAGGTTGCATGTCTGAGGTGTACCAGCAGCTGGATGCCTACCTAAATAACATGGATAACCTTCCGGCATGGCTGGATTACAGGATCATAGGAGTTTACTAGGCTATTGACCTGGAGGTTATTTCATTCCAATGTAATACCATAGATACGCTAGTCAATACCCAGGACTGCATTTAGTAATGACTGCCCATGTCCAGGAGGGTCGTGGGTACTATCTCCACTAAGAATTTATGGTGCCCCATCCACTCATCCAGGTTCCTCTTGAACAGTATAAAACAAAAAATAGCCAAGGCTAAAAGGTACAAAAAAGAATTTTATGTAACAGTAAGCGCTTTTGTGGGCAAATATACACCCACTTCTTCAGACTGTTCAACAAAACTAATACACCACATTTAAATAGCTAACAAAATAAGCACATGATGGCCAGGTGTTTAAAAAGGTCCAATGGAACTTAGAAAACAATCAAACAACATATAATTAAAATACAGCTTATAAATTGTTCAAATACATATATAGTATAAAATCTGAAATTACCAAGAAACTGTATGTCCCTAAACTACATTCGTTTATACAAAATGCACATTCTAAAGGAAAAAAAATAGCATTCTAAAGATAAACATACTATCTCATCAAATTTCTTAGTTATAGAATGTAAGCTATTGAGCATGTATCATTTAACCCTGGGTATTTGAAGGCATCTAGTCTGAGTTGCCAATATAATTCTCGCTGCTCTAGCCATAAAGAAAATGGTCCTCCCTAATATGAGAACAGATCTGGTCAATAATCCTAAAGGAGAATGAATGGCCAGGGTTATTAAGTATATGCCCTGGGACCCTTACAAGCCTAGCCAAGAGTTTATCCCCAAATAAGAAACTTCAGTCAACACTTGTCGCCCCATCAATGAGGGACACATGTGGAACCCCTGGGACAAATTTGTGGTTTCCCATCCACTCATCAAAGTTGCGCTTGAACAGGGTGAGTGACATACTCTGTTTGACATATATGGAAAGTCTATTCCAGAGATGGGGCAGCCTCTGGGAGTCAAACCTTTCTCTCCACTAGGTTTTGTTAATATTGCATATTAGATTTAGGTCTTTCAAGTGGAAATGAATGAGGAGTTAGACTTATGGATATAGAGCGTATGTAGTAGGGTACGGTCTGAGATGGCCTTGTAGGAGAGACACAGATCACCTCTGAGCAATGCGTATGATACTGAGAAGAGTGATAGTGATTTGAGCCTATCCACATAGGACAGGTGTTGGAGACCATAGATTCTCTTTGTAAGATATTTCTGTGGGCTTTCCAGCTGGTGCAGGTGTTTGGAGAGGTACATACCAAACTGGGCATTGTATTCAGTTATTGGCCTATGACTCTGGCACCAGTCATTTGTTTCTGTGAGACTCTCTTATAGTATGTTAACATCATTTGAGGAGTCAATGACAACACCCAACTTACAGTCATCCACACACATTGGTCAGCCACAGGCCTTTAGTCTTTGCCTGGACCTCTGAGAAGTAGATGCCAAACAGCAGGGGTCCTGGGACAGATATCTGCGAACACCACTAGTAACAAGTCTGCTGTCAGAGGTGGAGGCACCTATTTTGATGTTGTGGGTCCTATCAGTGAGCCAGTTGGCCACCCACCTGATGAGCTAGGGATTTATTCCAAGTTGTGTTAGCTTTTCGATGATGCCTGAGTGAGGGATTGTGTCAAAGGCTTTGGCCAGGTCAAGGTAAGCTGTATGTACTGACTTTCCCTCATCCATGGTCTTGGTGACAGTCTCAAAAAAGTCTGTGTTTATGGTGTCCATAATAATACATTCCATGGCTTTACAGATCAAACTTTTCAACCTTATGGGGTGATAGTTTCCAGGGTCAGTAGTGGCACCACCTTTGTGCAAGGGGATGAAAATGGCACTTCTCCACTTTGCTGGAATGAAGCCTGTACTTAGGTTGTGGTTGAATAGGGTGCTCAATGGTGAAGCTAGTTTTTGCTGGAGATGGTGCAGAATACAGCCTGGGATACTATCAGGTCCCATAAAAGCTGTGTTTTTTGCTTTGGATAGGGCCTTTAACACTTGATCTACAGAGATGTGAGGTGCGGGACAAATATCAGGATGTTGAATTGGCCTTTATGGGGGGGCAGGGGGTGAAGTTTGCACTGGCTAAGTCAATAGGATCAGTGTAAGTGCTACATACATACATACATACATACATACAAATGTTTCAACCATGGGCACTAATGCCCTTCTAGCTAGCCAATATACCAAAATACTTGTTCCCATAATAAACGTCCGGGCTGTTCTTAAAAGTATCTAAACTAGTACTTGCTTTAATGTTATTTGGTAGTTTGTTGTTCCAAGCATCAGTTACTCTGTCAGAGAACCAATTACTACACTTCTCATTCCTATAGAATCTTCTACATAGATTGTCTGATGATTCTCTAGTACTTTTGATAACCCCAAACATTCCCAGAGGTAGTTGTCCCTAAATGCCCTATATACCTGAATAAGACCTCCTCTTAAATATCTATAAGAGACACTGTACAAGTTCAGCTATTTTAGTCTTTCATAATAACTCAGATTTTCACATCCATGGATGCCCTTGGTATATTTCCGCTGTACTCTTTCCAGTTTATTCATGGTTGTTTTCCTATAGGGTTTCCATATTGTTATTCCATACTCAAGTTTGGGTCTAATGTAACTAACAAACAATGACTTCATTATGTTTGATTTCCTAGACTTTATAAATCTTTTTATACAACCTATAGTTCTATAACTATCATTAGCCAATTGGTTGATATGATTAGAAAAACTCACAGCTGAATATACCCATATACCCAGGTCCTTAAATGGGTCTACAGTTTCAATCACTGTGTGCTGTATTAAATATTCACCTTTCAGTTTATGTCTCCCAAATCTCATATGCTTAGTTTTTGATGTATTTATCAACATATTATTCTCCTGTGCCCAAATGGTCAATTTAGTCAAATTATTTTGCCAACAAACTTTATGTGTAACACTTGTAATCAATTTACCCAATTTCAGGTTGTCAGCATATAGACTGCAGAACACCTCAGATGAAAAAGTAAGATCTGAAAGATACAATCTAAACAAGTAAGGGCCTAGGACAGAGCCCTGTGAGACACCTTGACTGTAACCAAGGATTTCACCTGTCCAGTTGTTGTGTGATACTTGCCATGTCCTATTTGTAAGCCATGAAGCTATCCATCTTATCAACAGTACATCAATACCTATTTGTACTAATTTATTGATCAGTGTTTTGTGTATGGCACTGTCAAATACTGAAGTTAAATCTATATAAATCACATCACAGAACAATTTTTCATTCATAGCTGTTATTATATTGTTATAGAACATCATGTTACAGGTGGTAATAGATCAATTTTCAACATATGCATGCTGATATATGGTTTTAAGTCCCAGTCTATCCAGTTCTGACAATAACTTATCCAGTATTACCTTCTCCATTATTTTTCCATAACATGAAAGTAGACTTAAGGGTCTATATGATTCTGGGTTTGTCCTACTCCCCTTTCCCTAAAAGACAGGTTTAATAAGTGCAGGTCTCCAATCTTGAGGAATCTCCCCATGTTTATATGACCTAGTGAATAATAGATATAATGGTAGTGTAAGTTCTTGCTGAAGTATTCTCAGGTCATTGTTACTTATTCCGTCTCCTCCCTGCACTTTGCTTGGATCCAGTTTGCACAGTTCCTTTTCAATATAATCTAATTTGATTCCAGTATCTGGGGTTACCTGGATGTCACTAGGACAACTTACCACCCCTTTTGTGGAGCCAAACTGTTTTGCATAAGATTTTGTAAATATATCTATAATCTGTTGTGTCTGAGAATAAATTTTAGAATCTGCACACAGTTTTTCAATTTGTGTATCTTTACTCCTTCCTCATCTTATGTATTTATAAAAAGGTTTCCTATTATGCTCAATATCTTTATATAAATTTTCTTCATTTTTTTCTTGGTCTTGTCTAACACTATGCTTAATCTGTTTGTTCAGCTTGTTTATTTCAGTTTTTAAAGTTGTAGTTCAACCTCTCTTCCATTTCTTATATTTTATGTCTTTCACGTTAATCAGGTATCTTGTTCTTATGGAAATATATCAGGGGGGATGGTGCATGCCTTGATCCTGATGTTAAACATTTCTTTTTACTTTTTTCACTCAAACAATTTCTCTTTCAAAGCTTTCCACATTCCATCTGCAGTTTTTCCACTGAACACCTCACTCCAGTTAGTTTTATACAGTAACTGTTTTGCTTCCCTATAATCTGTAATTAAGCTTCTGTGCATTGGCTTAGATTTCAGTGTGGCAGAATTATCTAGCAACACATTAACCTTAATAACCCCATGATCACTGCACATCAATGGTGGTAAAACTTGACATGAAGTAACAGTAATTTCTCTGGGAACACAAACAATATCTAGTATATTCCATCCTCGGTAGTTTTTTTTTATAATCTGAAGCATTTGTTGTTCCTGAATATACTCCGTGAATAATTTCTTTACTAACGTTGTTGAATCAATATTATTCCAGTCTGTTTCTGGTAAATGTAAGTCCCCAGCTAATATTATTCTTCCCTCCTGTCTTTCATGTAAGAAATGTATGAATTCTTCTAGGTCATCTGCACTTGACTTTGGTGGTCTATACACTCCAACAATTGTTATATGTTCCAGTGTTGTCTTTATTGGTTGGTACCGTAAAGTACTAATTTCGAACAAACCTGAGCTTTACCAGGGAGGCTCCTGACATAACTGAAGAAGGCTTTGCGGTCTACCTTTGTTTTGGAGGTGAGTTTCGATTCATAATTGCCTTTGGAGGTTTTTATTAGTGATCTAATTTGCTTGTTGAGGCTGAGAGAGTTTTTCCAGTTGGGAATTTGTGCCTTTTTACCCTTGGACAACAGTTTTTTTTCCTTTTGTTGTAAAACCTGTTGATAGAGATTGTCCACCCGATAGGTTTGTGTTTCCCTGAGGAGCAGGTTTTAGTTCCGTTGGGTATGGCTGAGTCCATGCTGTTGTACAGGTGCTTGTATACTGCACTGGCATACTGTTTAGTATAGTTGACTGCATCCTATAGTGCAATTATCAGGGACAAAGCCAAAATAATATGGGGAAAAAAGACCCAAAATTAAGGACAGATTTTAAATATTGTTCTTACATTCTCGTAAAGTCATTAGAATAACAGAATAACACTTTTTTGCATTATTATACATTTTTTCAAGGTTATAAAATCTGAAACACAAATGTTTGTCATTAGTGACGGCAACCCAATCTTCAAAGACTGGCCAGACAGCCACACATTTTATGAAAAAAAAAATGTGTGTGTGTGTGTGTGTGTGTGTGTGTGTGTGTGTTTGTGTCCATGTGTGTGTTTTATATATATATATATATATATATATATATATATATATATATATATATATATATACATCAAAGGCATTCTGTAAAATGAAGGACAGTTGAAAGGTATGGCAGTAAGCCATATGATACACTTGCATCTTTTCAGGGGTGACCTGTAAGTACTGTTCAAATAAATGGGCACGATTCTTTTGGAAAAAGAAGGCCCAATCCTATCACTACAAGATGAAATCAATTAACATCTCACTGCTTTAAGTGTCTGTACTGTATTGCCAGCCCAAAGAAGATGCCTCAGAGCAGCTAATAGCTTGCATGATTTTCCCAGGCATAGTATGAGAATCATGTTATGGATTATCTGGCCATGTTCTTGCTCAAAACCAGGATAAACTATATCCCTAATTGTGAACAAGTGCATTTTCATTCCTTACACCTCCTTACTCTCCCTTTTTCACTTGCTTCCTTACTTCTATCAAATTCTCTTCCCTGACTTTCTCTCTAAATATGTCATAAGCCTGTTTTCCCTCAGTTCATATTGCAATTCCTGTTTATATTACACTAATTTAGCTTTCATTTCTCTACAAACTGTCTAAAATCTCTCTAAATATTAAATGACTGTAATATAAATTCATAGCCAGTGTTTTGACATTATGTCTAATTTGTTATACATATTTAAATTGCAGATGGTTTTGTTTTATTTTTGAAAACTGTACAACTATTGTTGTTGAAATATTTTGTAATAATATGGATAATTTCTCCCTGGGCCTGCACATTCTACACATTCAGACTTCCCCAGTAATCAAATATCAATGAATAAATAAATAAATTACATCTTGAGAATTCTGTGTTATGTCAAGGCAGAAAGTCACTAATGCAGTTCAGTGGGAAGCATGTTTACACATGTGCACACATATCATAGAAAAGGAAACAAACCATTGTATATATTTTTCTCGAGTTTCATGTATTATACATATATGCTTTCTTTGTTAACAATTATCATTCACTCCATCAAACCCTGTGGTGTGATGTTTAGTCTTAGACAATGTTCAAAGTACTTGTTCTCAATCACTAAACTATGAAAGCGCTTTAAACGCTTTTCCATTTCATCAAGCAGTTCAAGTAAATTACCTCTATTAATGTGGTTCCCCTGTCTATTCCCAACAATTTGAAATGGGTCATGGTTGAAATTTAAAAAGAAAGTAACATCTTTGGAAACATCATTTCTTGTGGAAGTTTGACCCATAACAGTTGAAATAACAGTTTCTTCACTATCATAGGAGTCATCCAAAAATTCATAACTGGAACATAGATCCATTTCATTCAGTCTACTCATAACATTTGCCAAGGGGTTTTGTAACTCATCCACTGTTTGTTTATAGCATTTTCATGCATGTTAAGTGTCGAATGTACCGTCATGTCCATCAGCTCGTCATTAGAAGCAACTTCCATGGTTTATTCGGCAAACAAAACCACCAACAACAAAAAAACAAAACAACCAGGAACCAGAGAGAAGCAACCAAACAGCAGTTTGTTGCTTTATGTATGTCATGTACAGCATTTTATGTTGGCATGACTACCAGAAGTCTGGGTACTAGAACCAGGGAACATGTATATGCTATTACGACACATGATGAGAGTGACGCACTGTACAAGCATTCTGTAAAATGTTCCAATTTTAAGAAATATATTTTTTCTGTTTTAGATGTGGTACATATGGACTTAAGGGGAGGTGATTTTAAGAATGAAGTTGAAAGGAAGGAAGTTGAGTGACAGATGTGGTTGGCTGCTCACCTTCTTCCTGGTTTAAATGAAGCTGTAAATATCAAATGCTTTTTAAAGTACAGAAAATCTGTCATTTATTGTGTTTGATGCATTAAGGGTTAATATTAGTGTTTTCCTATTGGTTAACTATTTAACAAATTTGATTTAAATATGGCTGCAATATTATGTGGTTGTTTGTTTCTAATGAAGTCTTCGGATGAATAGCGGAATAATAAATTTGGTTTACGCTAAAAGAATTGTGTCGAGCACCTGTTTCCATCAGTCTGCTTTTGCTGTTTGGTTGCTTCTCTCTGGTTCCTGGTTGCTTAGATTTTTCACTGTTAACAATTCTATGATACGAGATCATCATTTATGAAATAAAGTGTATATATTTCATATATATCTACTCAAAGCCACAAGAATGTGTGCATATTATGTATGTTCTCACAACAGGAAACATACATTGACATTGAACTTCTGACTGAAGCAATGACAAATCATAAAGAAATAGCACACATTTAATACAAAAGGCAATAGATACATACAATTTGAATGTTAAACTGATAATCTAATTTGTAAACTATAGGTGTAGTGTGAAAACTAAAATATAGAAATTTTGCTGATACACAGCAGACATCATTACTGTGGACACCTGCTTATTATTCCAAAACAATGTATTTATTATTCACTATTGACAACTTAATTGTGGACAACTGATTTTTATTACAAAATAATACGCTTATTCTTCTATATTTCCTATTTGCCTGTAAAAGTATGAAGAGAATATTTAAAATCATATTACAAGTAATTTTTATACTATTATTTTAAGGAGTATCGTAGGAGGTTACTAGGCTATCGACCAAGAGGCATACCTCTCAACTGTCCAGATTTTCGCAGACTGTCCAGATTTTTACTTCATATTTCTGGTCTGTTTGCCATAAAATTTATGGTTTTCTGGATTTTTGTGGTGAATCAGTGAGGACTGAGTTCACTAAATAATGAAAAGTTTTGAGTTTCAGACTTCATATCCTTCAGAAAATGCATGGTAGCATAAAACATTTTATTCTAGCAACTTTCTAAACTTATAACAGCAACATTTAAAAATTATTCCTATTTTTGGGGCTTTGTCCCCCCCATTATTTTTTGGCTTTGTCTAGATTTTTTGTGCTAAGAGGTTGAGAGCTATGCCTGCAGGTCATTTCAAGCTGAGCCGTTTCATCCCAATGTAATACCATAGATACTAAAGTCAATACCGTTGATTGTATTTAGTAATGACTGACCATGTCTAGGAGGGTTGTGAGAGCTGTCCCTGGTATGAAGTTATGGTGCCTCATCCACTTTTCCAGGTTCCTTTTGAACAGTGTCATAGAGGTACTCTGCCTCACATGAATTGGCAGCCTATTCTGAAGATGCAGCAGTCACTGGGAGACAAATCTGTCCCTCCAGTACATCCTATTCAAGTCACAGGCCATATTTAGGTCCCCTAAATGGGTAGCTCTAGCCCTGTTTGATTTACGGGTGTGCAACAAATTCATTAGGTTTGGGTCGGAGATTGCTCTGTAAGCAGACTGGTCCACAAAAGCAAAAGTACCTAGTAACCACAAAAGTCATAATGTGACTCTGGGACTGACTGATGGTATTCAAAATTGTATGGGCTTCCCACTACTTAGCTGAGGGCTCCAAAGCAAAGAAAACGTTCTAACGTTATTAGAAAAAGTGTAGACAATGTTAGCAACAGGAGGGGTTATAAACCTAAGGCATACAAGATGCATTGTGAATGTGCAAAATAGCAATGTATAAAGGCAGAACCATGGACATTATGTCAGCTAATAAAGGCAACTGGATGGGAGTCAGTTTATGATAATAAAGATAATGGAACAGTAATGCAGTTTAGAAATGATGGTGGTCCTGCAAATAATATGTTGTCAAGAGCACAAGCAAGGACAAGAATGCCATGGCAAGCGTATATGTTCATTGTAATGCTTACTGCTACCTTTGTTTTACTGTAGCCAATACATCTTCCATCAGAGCCCTTTTATTAGACATTTTCAAGGCATTTCATTTCATGAATTATAGACTAATTCTCAGTAAAGCAAGATTCTCTCCAGTTGTGTGATCTTGCCTGGAAATGATTTCAGAGTCACCTTTCATGATATAAACAAGGATCAAGTGACTATCCCCTGTTCATCACCCATTCCCCATTCAGTTTCTTGCTTATATTTTGTCCAAGTTGGGATTTTTTCTATGTTATACAGCAGCAAAACTGTGAAGGTACAGGGGGGCTTCTCTCTCTCTGTAAAAGTGTTTATTTTGATTTTTGCAAATGCTTTGTAAGTCACCTGAGATTGCTGCAGTGCACTGATTTTTCTAAGGAAAAGCTGTTTGGAACACATTATTCACAAAATGCACAATAAATTTATAAATACATACTAAGCATTTGTCTAAACATTATTATCAGAAAGCTAGCAGTGGCTAGATGACTGCTGATGTTCTTCGTGTTTCACTGTTGCAGTCATCACATTTGGGTTATCAGCTTGCAGTAGCCCTCAGTCGGCCTGATTATCAAAGTCTTGGGTCCTGCGTTGGTTGCTGTCTCATCTTCCATGATGTCAGGTAGTCAGGGGTATAAAGCATGCAACTGACACCATTACATCAGTCGTTCTTGCCGTGCGGTGCCCGAAGCAAAAGCAGTTCGCAAGTGCCGGTCGGCCATCTCCTGAAATTTTCATTTTCGAGTTTCAGAACCAAAGTCTTCAACTAAAGCTAAGTACCTCATTGGGGAAACTTTTTCTTGCTCTAAACTGATGTCAGTAAAAGTCGATAATTGTATTTCTTCTGGAAAGCAAATACCTCATAAAGATTTTCATTCGTACTGTATTCCTTGTCTAGGCCCTGACCACGACGTACCTCGCTGTCGGTTTTGTGCCTTATTTAAACCACAAACTATTTGTCATTGGTACATTTTCGCTTCTAAATATTTTGGTACTCAGTTCAATTATCCAGATATATCTTCGGTAAGCCACCCAAATACCGACATTCCGAAAAAATGCAAAGATAAAGACAGAGACAGGACGCCTAGGGCCAAAGCTGCCGACAACGCTTCTCCTAAGCTAGTCTCCAGTTCGCCAGTATGCAGTGATGAGTTTTCGCAGCCCCTGATACCCACTACTTCAGATTTGCAGACCTCAACTGAGACCCATTTGAAGTCCGGTATGCCGCGAGATGCTTCAACTGTGGAACCTGTGGATGTCTCTACCTTGGATGGGTCCGGAGCCGTTGTGCAGGCACCGGCTTCTGAGGGTGTATTCAGGCCTACTGATTTGCATATTAAACTGATGGCATCTTCTTCTTCTAGGCCTAAAACTCGAACCATGCCTAGGAAACTGATGTCCAGACTGCATGGTCAGGTCTCCATGCCTAAAAAACAAATGATAAGAATGGCTCAAGACCCTGATTAAAGTAATGCCAACCTTCCCCCTCTAAGAGACCTAGGACTGAATTTGCTTATGATACTTCTGACCAGGAAGCTGAAATTTCTGTCTCCTCTGATGACCAGGATTTACCCTTATCTACCTATGAGGATTCTGATGCAGAGGACTCTATTCCCTCTGCTTCTCCACCAGGGGATTTTTCTTTTGGTGAAACCTTGCATACTCTTAGGGAGCATTTTCATTGGGAAAGCCAGGATTACTCTGATTCTAAAAAGAGGCTTAGAGATTTCTTACTCCTGCCCTAACACAGGCCTTTAGCTATCCCTCCTGTGCTGGACATTGTTGACGATGCCTTTTCGGAATCTAGCTTGGTCCCTGACTCTTTACCTCCTGCTCCCAGAAAACCTGATAGATATTACAGGGTTCCTGATTCTCACAAGATTCTGAGACCATTTCACAGGGATCCAAGGGCATTAAGGCTACTACTGCCAAAAATCATACCCCCTCTGATAGAGATTCCAGGGCCCTGGATAGATGGGGTAAGAAGGTATACACCTCTGCAACCTTGGCCATCAGGGCCTTAAATTGCCAGTTTCATATGTTAAAGTATCAGCAGCATATTACTGGATTGCTTAAACAGAAAATTATGTTGATTCCTGATTGTGCTGAAAATAAGAATTTACAGGATTTAATGCATTCTTCTGAACAAGTTGGAAAACATACTTTGCAATGTGGGTTTGATTCATTAGAGGCCTTTTGCAGGGCTGCTGTCACTGGGTCTGTACTTAGAAGGCATGCTTGGCTTAAGGAGCAATCTTTGCCAGATCATGTTAAAACTAAATTGCTGGATGCTCCCTTAAATCAGGGCCGCCTGTTTGGCGACAAAGCAGAAGAAGTTTGTAAAAAGATGGAGGAAAAAGCTAAATCTATGCAAACTATTAAAGATTTCTTACAAGTGCAGCCTCCTAGATTTAGTAGGCATTGGCCCTCAAAAAATTGTTCCTTTCCTGCCTCTTCCAGGCCTTCTCAGTTCAAACGCAGAACCAGCAGAACACCCAGGCTTCAGTCCCAGGGTACACACAGGACTAAGCAGTGGGGGGCTCCCACTTCCAAATCAGGGAGTAGTAAGACTCCCCCCCCTATAGTAAGCTGTCTCAATGACTTAACTTTAAAACTTCCAAGCCCTTCTCAACTGACTACTCCTTTAGGGGGAAAGATTGCTCTGCAAGCAAAAAACTGGGAACTCATTACCCAGGACAAATGGGTTTAAAACATAGTTTCCCAAGGATACAGATTTCACTTCCACACGTTACCAACCCCAAACTGTTAGCCAGATCTACCCCCAAATCAGTGGGCAGTGGCTCAAAAGCAAGTACTCTCTCTCTCTTATGATTAAAGGCTATTCAGACTGTATCAGAATAGGAAAAGGGACAAGGTTTCTACTCAAGACTTTTCCTGGTACCCAGAAAAGACAACTCATGGTGTCCTATCCTGGACCTGTCTATCCTAAACAACTTTTTGGTGATTCCAAAATTCAAGATGCTAACTCATCACCAGTTGCATTCCATGATAGGCAAAGATGCCTGGTTGGCAACACTGGATTTAAAGGAAGCCTACCAGCACATCACAATCAGGGAATTTTGTAGAAAATACCTACGCTTCAAAGCAGGCTGCATGCACTATCAGTTCTCTGCACTGCCCTTTGGCTTATCTACTGCACCCAGGGTATTCACAAAGTGCCAAGCGCCAGTCATTGTATTTTGCTGGCAAAGAAATATTCAAATATACCCATACCTGGACGATTGTCTAATTCAGGCAGAAAGCCAGGACATACTTCTGAATCATCTGGCATTTGTACAAAAGGTGTTAACTTGTCTGGGGTACACCATAAATGAAAATAAATCACAGCTGGTACCCTGTCAACAAATTATATTCCTGGGAGCAAGCTTGAACACAACTTCCCAGATGGCTTTCCTCATGCCAGAGAAACAAATTCATTTGACAACTTACTTCAAACTAGTGGCCACAAAAACCCTATCTGCAAGGCAAATACTGCAAGCCTTGGGGTTCATGGCCTCGTGCATTCTACGAATTCCATATGCAAGACTGCATATGAGGAAACTACAATGGTATCTAAAAAGCCTATGGTGTCAACATTCTCAGGATCTAGAAGCAATGATTCCTATCATACCTTCCCCTACAGTTAGAATTCCTTTGGTGGGCAGAGACCTGCCACCAAAACAAGGGACTAACATTCACTCTACCCCCTGCCGCCCAAATCCTAACAACAGATGCATCAGACTATGCATGGGGGGGCTCACCTGGCAGGGAAGTGCATTCAGGGCAAATGGAACCCAAGTCAAATGCACCTACATATCAATCAAAAAGAAATGTTAGCTGTACAGAATGCTCTGACAGCTTTCAAGGACCACATTCTTCCAGGACAATTAATGGTAAAGACGGACAGCACCACTGTTATGTGGTACATAAACAAGCAGGGGGGTATCCATTCTTATCCCCTCTGCAGACTAGCCATGGCTCTGTGGAACACAGCCTTGAGCTACCAAGTTCATCTACAGGCTCAATTCCTGCCAGGAAAACTAAATACACTGGCAGACGAACTAAGCAGAAATCTCACGGACCCACACAAGTGGAAACTGGAACTGAAGATTTTCAACATGTTGATCAACAAATGGGGGATCCCAGATATAGACCTGTTTGCCTCCCCCCAGAACTACCAATTGGACAAATTCTGCACAAGGACTCCCCACAAATAAGCTTGGAAAGTGGATGCTCTGTCCTTCAGCTGGAAAAATCTATCAGTTTATGCCTTTCCTTCTCTGCCTCTCCTCTCCAAAGTACTGCTAAAGATCAAACAGGACAAACCAAGGATGATATTGATTACACCAGACTGGCCACGCCAACACTGGTACCCTCTCTTCTGCAGTGTGTCACAATTGGCCCCATGGCACCTACCTTAGATCCCTACCCTGCTGTCTCAGCAGGAGAGCCAGATTCTGCACCCCCAGCTTCAAACCCTAAACCTGGCAGCCTGGCTAATTACCTAATCTCTCCGTTCCCATCCCTCAGTAAATAAGTGTTGGATGTCATTTTGGAGGCAAGGAAGCCTAGTACTAGAAAATCTTATGCTGAAAAATGGAAACGATTCTGTGCCTGGAACCAAACTCAAGGGATGACCACAGCAGCGCCCAATTTACCTCTGATTCTTCAATACTTAACTGAGATACTTCACAAGGGCCTTTCCTTTTCCTCCATCAAAATTCACGCCTCAGCCATTTCAGCTCATTACAACACAGAACCACCCATCTTTTCTCACCCACTGCTCAAGCAGTTCCTCAGAGAGGCCAAAAACTTAAGACCACCCAGGAGAGCCCCAACTCCAGCCTGGGACCTTAATTTTGTATTGGAAAAAATCACTCTTCCTCCTTTTGAGCCAGCTGCAACTGCAGAGTTAAAATTCCTTTCTTGGAAAACAGCTTTCCTTTTAACAATCACTTCAGCAAGAAGGGTATCTGAATTACAGGCCCTTATGGCAGTGGAGCCTTTCATCATCTTTCATGCGGACAGGGTGTCCCTCAGGACCAATCCCTCTTTCATGCCCAAGGTAGTATCCAGTGTGGCTCTTAATGAGTCTATTCATTTACCAACCTTGTTTATTGTCATCACAATAAACAAAACATGCTGGAGGGATAGGTTCCTGACCCAGAGACTCCCCAGACTCTGGAATAGATTGCCCATACATGTCAAGCAGAGTGCCTCTTTGGACCTCTTCAAGAGGAACCTTGACGATTGGATGGGAGAAAGGAAATTCACCCCAGGGATCACGTCAGTCGCCCTGCTAGACAGGGGTCCAGGAAAGTAAATAATGTGGGAAGAAATAGCCAGGGAATTGTTATGGCTAGGCTTGTATAGACCCTAGGGCTGATAGCCTAGTACCAACCTATGAACCTATGAACCTATGAACCTATGAACCTTCTTTTCTAATCCACAGAACAAAGGGGAATGGATACTGCACTCCTTAGACGTACATAGACAACTTAGATTTTACTTGGACAGCACTAAACCTCAAAGGAATTCTGAACAACTGCTGGTGGCATTTGCTGCAGGGGCAGAGGGGAAGGTTATTTCAAAGCAAACCATTTCTAAATGGATAGGCCATTGCATTCATTTCTGCTATAAGCACCATGGAAAACCTATCCCACAGGGGATTAAACCCCATTAAACCAGGGCTGCATCTACATCTACAGCCTTTCTCAGAAGTGTCTCTACCAGAGACATCCTAGAAGGTGCTACCTGGAGTTCTGTACATACTTTCACCAAGCATTACCATTTGCAAATTTTCTCTAAATCCAGAGCTAGCTTTGCCACTGCAATCTTGCAGGGCCTTATAGCTGGTCCTAATGCTATCTAAATTCCTCCTCCCATCCTTAGCTTTGGGAATCTACCCAAATGTGATGACTGCAACAGTGAAACATGAAGAACATAGTACAGTTGTGTACACTTACCATAAATGTAGATGTTCGAGTGTATTCACTGTTGCAGCACTGGTTACCCTCTCTCTAGCCCCCTGACTTCTTTTGGCTATACCTCTATTCTCCTTTACTATACTTAAAAGCTTTTTGGTGAATTTGCTTTTTTGTTGGAGGTATGACCTTGTATATATATATTTAATTGCTTCCCATTAAGGGGGGCACCTGACATCTGGGGCAAGAAAAACTGATGTAATGGCATCGGCTGCAAACTTTATACCCCTGACTACCTGACATCATGGAAGATGAGACAACAACCGACGCAGGACCCAAGACTTTGATAATCAGGCTGACTGAGGGCTACTGCAAGCAGATAACCCAAATGTGATGACTGCAACAGTGAATACACTCAAACATCTACATTTATTGTAAGTGTACACAACTGTACTTTCTGAATATTTAAATTCAAAGTTCACTGCTTGGATATATTCTCTAAAACTTACTTCTCTGACCTGAAACTAAAGCACCACTACATAGGCAGATATCTCAGTTCACAGGAAATATGACACTGCATAACCAAATGTCTTAGTGGACCCATTTATAGAAATTATTATTGCAAACATCTTATAAATATTGTCTGGTTTCTTGGTCAATGACTGATTTTTGAAAACACATTCATTCAAGATTAGTTGACTGAAAGGAGTTTCTGTAACTTTTGTTTTATAGGTTCATATTGGTTCATAGGTACTTACAAGGCTGTTGACTTGTGGGGGTCCAAAAGAGGCCTAGCTTTAGATGCCCATGACAGTTTTTAGCCCTTACATTTTGTGTATGGATAATCTAAAGGTGGGCAGAACAAGGATATGTTGGAGCATGTACTTGTTGCCCCTATCCATTAAGGGCATGCCTGCTAATCTAGGGGTGAATTTGTGGTTCTCATCTAGTCATCCAAATTAACTTTGAATCAAGTAAGAGAAATACTTTACTTTATGTGGAGTGGAAGACTGTTCCATAGAAGAGGTGTTCTCTGTGACAAGTCTATCTTTCCAACATGTCCTATTTATGTCTCAAAAGAGACTGAGATCCATTGAGCAGGTGGTCATCTTACCATTGGACTTGCAAATGTGTAACAGGATGGGGTCAGGCTGAGAGGCTCTATACTTGAGGCAGAGGTCAAACCTTAGTAGCCAAGGCTTTAAGATGGCCCACATAGTTTTTGTGACTCAGGCCCTTTATTTTTTTTTTTAGTGAAAAAATGTCACCATTCCTCTAATTGTGTTAAGTATTTGGCTAGGTACATACTGAATGGAGCATTATATTTAATGATCGGACTGATGACAGCCATGTACAGTGGAATGATTACATCCTTGGAGCTTGACACAATACCTTTAGATATAAGCTGTGCAATGAAAAAAAGACTTCCTTATAATAATGGATACATGGTGATCAAAGGACAGTTTGTTGCTGACGTGTGTTCGCAGATCTCTGAATATGGGATCAGTTGTCAGGGGTGTGTTGTTAATGTGATATTTACAAGGGAAGTCAAGCTTTCCGAAGGATACAGTTACATATTTCTTGGCATTTAATTTTAGTCCATGGTTTTAAAATCAGCTTTTTGTTTGGGTAAGGTCTTCTAGGAGTATTTTAATCTCCCCTGAGGAGTTTATGATGGCACCAGGTTTACAGCTGTCTTTAAACATGGTTAGCCATAAACCCTTAACATTTGCTTTGACCATCAGGAAGTTAATGCAATGAGGAGTGACTCAAGAACTCAACCCTGGGGTACACTGCTAGTGACAGGTCTTGTGGAGGAGGCGGGTCCACCAATACTAATTTCCTGGGTTCTGCTTGTTGTTCAACTTGCTACACAATGAGTGCTCTACAAGTTTCTTAGAAGTGATGATCTTGGAGTTACATGAAAGAGATAAGACAGACGTGTTAGCATTCCCTTGCAGGCAGGGTATTGGAAAAACTCTTATTCAGTCCTATGGTTGCAATCATACCACTGTGATATAGCAGCCTTTAATAGACTGAACCATATTTCTCATAAATTCTATCGTATCAAATGAACAGTGTAAAGCATGATTTACAATGCAGTCAGTCATATATGGCTTCCTGTAAAATAGCAGTTATTGTTACACTTTCTGAGACAGCTTTTAACATTTGATCATCCGGATATATTCTTTTAAAAGTACAGTGAGCATTTACACAAGATTATACTAAAAGTTTCCAGTATGCAATATTGACATACAACATTCCGTGTAGAAGAAACTCAGAAGCAATACACAGAATCCAGCTTCTACTGCAGCCTTCAGGACAGATTGGAAGTCATATTTATTCAGTAGCAGTCTTTTCAATGCTAGATTATCACAGCTGTACAGGGTATCTGCTTCCTCTCAGTTTTGCCTACCTCAGGCTACCCAATATCAACTTTGGCTCATGCAAGCATGCTCTTATGAAGTTTGTGAACAACATTATATTGCAAGATATATATATATATATATATATATATATATATATATATATATATATATATAGATATATATTTATATATACACCCTGGTTTGTTTCTGCATTTTATTCTGTAGTACGTGTAATATGGTTTGTATGATCCTGCATGTCATTATTTTACCTAGCTTACACCCATGAAAAGAATTATCTTTAGAGAAACAGACACCAAAAAAAAAATATATATATATCATAGAAATTAAAATGGGATAGTTAGAACAGCTTAATACTTAAATTCTTTACAGCAAATTCACTTACGCTTTCTAAGGGGCATTTTCATTTACTATTGAAACATTTTAATGTACAGATTTGCTGTCATTCATTTTATGAAGTCTTTGCTTACCAGAGATTCTCAAAATGAGTGTTTAATTTGTTTTATAAAAATAAGTTGCAGTTCTGCATGAATGCATTACTGATTTAATTAGACTACCATTGGTTTCATTATGTTTACAATGATTCGACTTTGGTGTATTTTTGGTGCTTATTGTAATTCTACTTGCAGTAGCGTTGTCACCTAACAGTAAGACGTTGACCTGTTCGATTCTCAGCTAAAGCGTCTTCTGTGTGAAGACATGCGTGAATGGGTGTACCTTCGTTGAAGATTGTGCATCAGAGCTGGCAACTCGGCATGTAAAAATCTACTGCCAATTATTAGCGGACCGGAGTTCCGCTGTGGCTACCCCTAACCGGGAAAAGCCGAAAGACGCAACATTGTAATTCTGCTGAAATTAACAAGTTATCATCCCATCCTAGGAAGCAACGAAATGAAATCAGACTACTAGCTTCAGCATTTTTCTGTGTTCCCATAATTACATAGTAGTTTTCTCTATAAATACAGCTCACCGCTTTTATTACTTGCTGGGCACACTTCTTTTTTAAAATGGTTATCTTATAGTACAAATGTGATTATTGTTATCTTTAATATGAGATTTAATTGCTAAACATTTTTAATGACTTTTAATTTAACAGACAGTGGCACAGCTATTAATGTTGTTCCCTCAAAACAAGAGGTTCTCAAGTTCAATTCTTGGCTGGTGCCTTCTGTGTGGAGTTGGTATGTCCCCCCTCCATGTTCACGTGGGTTTTCTCTGGGTGCTCTGGTTTCCTCACACTTCCAAAGACCTGCTGTAGGTGGATTAAACACTAATGTGGCCATAAATGTGAGCGTGTGATGTGGAAGAACAGCCATGGCAGGACTAGCCACCTGGCAGTGTGAACCTTGGCTCTAGATGAATGACACTGTTGAAGTGACACCCTGAACCTATGTGCAAAACTGGGAAAAGGGGTTGTGGATGGATGCACATGATTATAACGCTTCATTCTGCAGTCTCATACCCTCAGCGTAGTGTGTGAGAAAAATGAACCCTCAGTAAAATAATATAAACTCTACTTTAATCTATCACCAACAATATTGCTAATCAAAAGCAACGGAATGTGCAGAAATCAGTGAAATTGTCTGGAAGAAAATTTGGCAGGCACAAAAAAATGCAAACACACATACACACACACACACACACACACACACACACACACACACACACACACATACACACACACAATTGAATTATTGGCTTTGTTAAGGTTGAAAAAAATCAAGAGCCGTAGCTTCAGTCTGTCAGCAAATTAAACTCCTTTTTAATTAGGCATGTCAATTTCATAGTAGCAATTCTAGCACCTAGTTTATAATAAGCCGCTCATGCTGGGTATATGTTAATTTGGAAATCCAAGATAGATAAGCTAGAGGTTGTCACAAAATATAAAACATTTGAAATGTTTAAAGTTAGAAATATTGAGTAATCAAGACCAAATCCATCTTTACTAAAATCAATGTTATATTCCTGAATGCAGCACAGTTAGGAAATAGGACTGTCAGAGGTGAGTAGCTATATTTTACTTCTGAGCAGTCCCGAAATACATTTGTTGCTCAGGGAGTACAAATATCACAGCAGTGAATTTCACTTCTGTCTACAGATGCAAAATTAAGATCTGTAATACAAGAAATAATGGAATTCAATACCTCAAAAAAAATTGTCACCAGTTTCTATTAATGCTTTTTTCTTGGGATGCAAGACCAGTGTACTTCCAACATACCTGCTACATATTCAGTATTGTTTCAAGGTCACGCAGCCTTGTGGAAAGTGAAATGTTTGCTTTGTTATAAAACAAAGTATTTCTGTTCCTATGAGGGAGTGTGACCTGGGAATGACATTATTTCCCCTCAAGTAAGTGTACAGGATGCTTGCTACCTGCAGAATTGTTAAACAATGTCTGTATTATTTTTAACTATATCTAATTATAGGAATTTGTTTTCCTGAAAGAAAGAAATCTGAGTTCCAATTTTCAGAATATTAAAATGCAGTCTTCTTTCATTATTTCAGAATTTAGCAGTTCATATATCAATCTTTTAGGATGATTAAAGAGAGTAACTAGAGCACAGGTCAAATATTACATTGACCGTATCAACAGTCATCCCCAGGATTTCAGAATGAATTCCATTGCTGGTGGCAAGAAATGTGACCTAAAGGGACTGTTTCTGTGATCTGGGAAAATGTGATTCAGAGACATGTTAGCAGCAATGAGAAAAGACCTCATTGTTGGCTAATTTGCATGTCTCTGAATCACTCTTAACTACCATGAGTGCAAATTTGCACTCTCCTATAGTACGAGTAGACACTGGTGGCCCAAGCATCATGCTGGCACACACATACCTACACACACACACACACACACACACACACACACACACACACACACACACACACACGCACACACGCACACATGCACACACACACACACACACACACACACACACACACACACACACACACACACACACACACACACACACACACACACCCACACACACACACACACACACACACATTTGTGGGCACACCAACATAACCTCTTACATGTCCTTGAGTTGACAGAATGTTCACAGTGTTTCTTATTTTTGTTCCTGTTCTCAGAAATCACAGATCCTTGCAGTCAGTCAGTAATGCTAGAAATTAGAGTCCCTAGTACCTCATTGTTATATGTACCCTGTTCTTCATACCTCATTGTTATATGTACCCTGTCCCTTGTACCTCATTGTTATATGGACCCTGTCCCTCGTACCTCATTGTTATATGTGTCATGTCCCTCATACCTCACTGTTATATGTGCCCTGTCAATCGTACCTCATTGCTATATGTGCCCTGTCCCTCATACCTCATTGTTATGTGTGCCCTGTCCTTAGTACCATACTGTTATATGTACCCTGTCCCTCATACCTCATTGTTATAAGTACCCTGTCCCTCATACCTCATTGCTATATGTACCCTGTTCCTCATACCTCATTGTTATATGTACCCTGTCCTTCGTACCTCATTGTTATATGTACCCTGTCCCTAGTACCTCATTGTTACATGTGCCCTGTCCCTCATACCTCATTGTTATATGCAACCTCTCCCTCGTACCTCATTGTTATATGTGTCTTGTCCCCTGTACCTCATTGTTATATGCACCCTGTCCCTAGTACCTTGTTGTTATATGTACCCTGTCCCCGTACCTCATTGTTATATGCACCCTGTCCCTTGTACTTCATAGTTAAATGTACCCTGTCCCTAGTACCTCATTCTTATATGTGCCCTGTCCCTTGTATCTCATTGTTATATGGACCCTGCCCCTTGTACCTCATTGTTATATGTACTCTGTCCTTAGAATCTCATTGTTATATGTGCCCTGCCCCTCGTACCTCATTGTTATATGTGCCATGTTCCTCATACCTCACTGTTAAATGTGCCCTGTCCATTGTACCTCATTGTTATATGTGCCCTGTCCCTCATACCTCATTGTTATATGTGCCCTGTCCATCATACCTCATTGTTATATGTGCCCTGTCCTTAATACCATATTGTTATATGTACCCTGTCCATCATACCTCATTGCTATATGTACACTGTTCCTCATACCTCATTGTTATACGTATCCTGTCCCTCGTACCTCATTGTTATATGTACCCTGTCCCTCATTACATGTGCCCTGTCCCACATACCTCATTGTTATATGCAACCTCTCCCTCGTACCTCATTGTTATATGTTCCTTGTCCCTATACCTCATTGTTATATATGCCCTGTCCCTCATACCTCGTTATATGTGCTCTGTCCCTTGTACCTCATTGTTATATGTACCCTGTCCCTCATACCTCATTGTTATATGCACCCTCTCCTTTGTACCTCATTGTTATGTGTGCCCTGTCCCTTGTAACTCATTGTTATATGTACCCTGTCCCTCATACCTCATTGTTATATGTACCCTGTCCCTTGTACCTCATTGTTATATGGACCCTGTCCCTCGTACCTCATTGTTATATGTGTCATGTCCCTCATACCTCACTGTTATATGTGCCCTGTCAATCGTACCTCATTGCTATATGTGCCCTGTCCCTCATACCTCATTGTTATGTGTGCCCTGTCCTTAGTACCATACTGTTATATGTACCCTGTCCCTCATACCTCATTGTTATAAGTACCCTGTCCCTCATACCTCATTGCTATATGTACCCTGTTCCTCATACCTCATTGTTATATGTACCCTGTCCTTCGTACCTCATTGTTATATGTACCCTGTCCCTAGTACCTCATTGTTACATGTGCCCTGTCCCTCATACCTCATTGTTATATGCAACCTCTCCCTCGTACCTCATTGTTATATGTGTCTTGTCCCCTGTACCTCATTGTTATATGCACCCTGTCCCTAGTACCTTGTTGTTATATGTACCCTGTCCCCCGTACCTCATTGTTATATGCACCCTGTCCCTTGTACTTCATAGTTAAATGTACCCTGTCCCTAGTACCTCATTCTTATATGTGCCCTGTCCCTTGTATCTCATTGTTATATGGACCCTGCCCCTTGTACCTCATTGTTATATGTACTCTGTCCTTAGAATCTCATTGTTATATGTGCCCTGCCCCTCGTACCTCATTGTTATATGTGCCATGTTCCTCATACCTCACTGTTAAATGTGCCCTGTCCATTGTACCTCATTGTTATATGTGCCCTGTCCCTCATACCTCATTGTTATATGTGCCCTGTCCATCATACCTCATTGTTATATGTGCCCTGTCCTTAATACCATATTGTTATATGTACCCTGTCCATCATACCTCATTGCTATATGTACACTGTTCCTCATACCTCATTGTTATACGTATCCTGTCCCTCGTACCTCATTGTTATATGTACCCTGTCCCTCGTACATGTGCCCTGTCCCACATACCTCATTGTTATATGCAACCTCTCCCTCGTACCTCATTGTTATATGTTCCTTGTCCCTATACCTCATTGTTATATATGCCCTGTCCCTCATACCTCGTTATATGTGCTCTGTCCCTTGTACCTCATTGTTATATGTACCCTGTCCCTCATACCTCATTGTTATATGCACCCTCTCCTTTGTACCTCATTGTTATGTGTGCCCTGTCCCTTGTAACTCATTGTTATATGTACCCTGTCCCTCATACCTCATTGTTATATGCACCCTCGCCCTCGTACCTCATTGTTATATGTGCCCTGTCCCTTGTACTTCATTGTTATATGTGCCCTGTCCCTCATACCTCATTGTTATATGTGCCCTGTCCCATATACCTAATTGTTATATGTGCTCTGACCCTCATACCTCATTGTTATATGTGCCCTGTCCCCTGTACAAAATTTGTTATATGTGCTCTGTCCCACGTACCTCATTGTTATATATGGCCTGTCCCTTGTAACTCATTGTTATATGTACCCTGTCCCTCATACTTCATTGTTATATGTACCCTGTTCCTCGTACCTCATTGTTATATGTACCCTGTCCCTTGTACCTTATTGTTATCTGGACCATGTCCCTTGTACCTCGCTGTTATATGTGTCATGTCCCTCATACCTCACTGTTATATGTGCCCTGTCAATCGTACCTCATTGATATATATGTGCCCTGCCCTTAGTACCATATTGTTATATGCACCCTGTCCCTCATACCTCATTGCTATATGTACCCTCTTCCTTATACCTCATTGTTATATGTACCCTGTCCTTCGTACCTCATTGTTATATTTACCCTGTCCCTAGTACCTCATTGTTATATGTGCCCTGTCCCTCAAACCTCATTGTTATATGTGAACTGTCCCTCATACCTTATTGTTATATGTACCCTGTGCCTCATACCTCATTGTTATATGTACCCTGTCCCTCATATCTCACTGTTATATGTGCCCTGTCCCTCTTACCTCATTGTTATATGCACCCTCTCCCTCATACCTCATTGTTATGTGTTCCCTGTCCCTTGTACCTCATTGTTATATGTGCCCTGTCCCTCATATCTCATTGTTATATGTGCCCTGTCCCTCATACCTCGTTATATGTGCCCTGTCCCTAGTACCTCATTGTTATATATACCCTGTTCCTCGTACCTCATTGTTATATGTACCCTGTCCCTTGTACCATTTGTTATCTGGACCCTGTCCCTCGTACCTCATTGTTATATGTACCCTGTTCCTCGTACCTCATTGTTATATGTGCCCTGTCCCTAGTACCTCATTGTTATATGTACCCTGTTCCTCGTACCTCATTGTTATATGTACCCTGTTCCTTATACCTCATTGTTATATGTACCCTGTCCTTCGTACCTCATTGTTATATTTATCCTGTCCCTCTTACCTCATTGTTATATGCACCCTCTCCCTCGTACCTCATTGTTATGTGTTCCCTGTCCCTTTTACCTCATTGTTATATGTGCCCAGTCCTTCATACCTCATTGTTATATGTGCCCTGTCCCTCATACCTCATTATATGTGCCCTGTCCCTAGTACCTCATTGTTATATATACCCTGTTCCTCGTACCTCATTGTTATATGTGCCCTGTCCCTTGTATCTCATTGTTATATGTACCCTGTCCATTGTACCTCATTGTTATATGTGCCATGTGCCTCATACCTCACTGTTATTTGTACCCTCTCCCTCATACCTCATTGTTATATGTGCCCTGTCCCTCATACCTCATTGTTATATGTGCCCTGTCCCTCGTACCTCATTATATGTGCCCTGTCCCTAGTACCTCATTGTTATATATACCCTGTTCCTCGTACCTCATTGTTATATGGACCCTGTCCCTTGTACTCATTGTTATATGTACCCTATCCATTGTACCTCACTGTTATTTGTACCCTCTCCCTCATACCTCATTGCTATATGTTCCCTGTCCCTTGTTCCTCATTGTTATATGTGCCCTGTCCCTCATACCTCATTGTTTTATGCAACCTCTCCCTCGTACCTCATTGTTGTATGTGCCTTGTGTCTGTATCTCATTATTATATGTGCCCTGTCCCTATACCTCATTGTTAAATATGCCCTGTCCCTCATACCTCATTATATGTACCCTGTCCCTTGTACCTCATTGTAATATGTGCCCTGTCCCTCGTACCTCATTGTTATATATGCCCTGTCCCTTGTACCTCATTTTTATATGTACCCTGTCCCTCATACCTCATTTTTATATGTGCCCTGTCCCTCTTACCTTATTGTTATATGCACCCTCTCCCTCGTACCTCATTGTTATGTTTGCCCTGTCCCTGTACCTCATTGTTATATGTGCCCTGTCCCTTGTACCTCATTGTTATATGTGCCCTGTCCCTCATACCTTATTGTTATGTGTGCCCTGTCCCTTTTAGCTCATTGTTATATGTGCTCTGTCCCTCACACCTCATTGTTATATGTGCCCTGACCCTCATTGATATATGTAACTTGTCCTTCATACCTCATTGTTATATGTGCCCCGTCCCTCGCACCTCATTGTTTTATATGTGCCCTGTCCCTCATACCTCATTTTTTTATGCAACCTCTCCCTCGTACCTCATTGTTATATGTGCCTTGTCCCTGTACCTCATTGTTATATGCACCCTGTCCCTAGTACCTTGTTCTTATATGTACTCTGTCCCCATACCTCATTGTTATATCTACCCTGTCCCTTGTACTTCATAGTTATATGTACCCTGTCCCTAGTACCTCATTGTTATATGTACCCTGTCCCTCATACCTCATTGTTATATGTGCCCTGTCCCTTGTACCTCATTGTTATATGTACCCTGTCCCTTGTACCTCATTGTTATATGTACCCTGTCCCTAGTATCTCATTTTTATATGTGCCCTGTCCCTCGTTCCTCATTGTTATATATGCCATGTTCGTCATACCTCACTGTTATATGTGCCCTGTCCATCGTGCCTCATTGTTATATGTGCCCTGTCCCTCATACCTCATTGTTATATGTGTCATGTCCCTCATACCTCACTGTTATATGTGCCCTGTCCATCGTGCCTCATTGTTATATGTGCCCTGTTCCTCATACCTCATTGTTATATGTGCCCTTTCCTTAATACCATATTGTTATATGCACCCTGTCCCTCATTCCTCATAGCTATATGTACCCTTTTCCTCATACCTCTCATTGTTATATGTTCCCTGTCCCTCATACCTCATTGTTATATGTAACCCTGTCCCTAGTATCTCATTGTTATATGTGCCCTGTCCCTCATATCTCATTGTTTTATGTACCCTGTCCCTCGTACCTCATTGTTATATGTGCCCTGTCCCTGTACCTCATTGTTATATGCAACGACTCCCTCGTACCTCATTGTTATATGTGCCTTGTCCCTGTACCTCATTGTTATATGTGATCTGTCCATATACCTCATTGTTATATATGCCCTGCCCCTCATACCTCATTATATGTACCCTGTCCCTCATACCTCATTATTATATGTGCCCTGTCCCTCATACCTCATTGTTATATGTGCCCTGTCCCTCGTACCTCATTGTTATATGTGCCCTGTCCCTTGTACCTCATTGTTATTTGTGCTCTGTCCCTCATACCTCATTGTTATATGTGCCCTGTCCCTCATACCTCATTATTATATGTGCCCTGTCCCTCATACCTCATTGTTATATGTGCCCTGTCCCTCGTACCTCATTGTTATATGTGCCCTGTCCCTTGTACCTCATTGTTATTTGTGCTCTGTCCCTCATACCTCATTGTTATATGTGCCCTGTCCCTCATAGTTCATTGTTATATGTAACCTGTCCTTCATACCTCATTGTTATATGTGCCATGTCCCTCATACCTCATTGTTATATGTACCCTGTCCCTCACACCTCATTGTTATATGTGCCCTGTCTCTCGTACCTCATTGTTATATGTACCCTGTTCCTTGTACCACATTGTTATATGTTACCTGTCCCTTGTACCTCATTGTTATATGTGCCCTGTTCCTCATACCTCATTGTTATATGTGCCATGTCCCTCATACCTCATTGTTATATGTACCCTGTCCCTCACACCTCATTGTTATATGTGCCCTGTCTCTCGTACCTCATTGTTATATGTACCCTGTTCCTTGTACCTCATTGTTATATGTTACCTGTCCCTTGTACCTCATTGTTATATGTGCCCTGTTCCTCATACCTCATTGTTATATGTGTCCTGTCCCTTGTACCTCATTGTTATATGTGCCCTGTCCTTCATACCTCATTGTTATATGTACCCTGTCCCTTGTACTTCATAGTTATATATGCCCTGTCCTTCATACCTCATTGTTATATGCACCCTGTCCCTTGCACCTCATTGTTATATGTGCTTATTCCCTCATACCTCATTGTTATATGTGCCTTGTCCCTGTACCTCACTGTTATATGGACCCTGTCCCTGTACCTCATTGTTATATGTGCCCTGTTCTTCACACCTCATTATTATAGGACCCTCTCTCTCGTACCTCATTGTTATATGTGCCCTGTCCCTGTACCTCATTGTTATATGTGCCCTTTTGCTTTATTTTATAATTTTTTTCCAAAGACTTAGGTAATATTTTAAGAGCATCCCTTATGTCTAGCGGTGGCACACATACTATGTCTAATTATTGAAGGTGTAGGGTTTGAATTCTTTTGAAGTGCCTTTAATGCACATTATACACAGTATTCCTGGTGGATGGTGTTCCCTCTGCTTCACATCTTTCATGCTGCATATTGTTTTCTATTATTTTAAGTGCCTTTAAGACATGATATAAAGTTATGGCTGTTGGATAATGTCCTCACCAGTGTTGCAATATTTCTGTATTAGTCTAGGGTTAGTGTGGAGAGACAGCCTCCCTCCACAAACACACACACATTTATGCATACACGCACAAATACCTATACACACATCTACCCTACCTGTGCCCTAATTAACCTCCTTACTGCAACCTCACAGGCAGACACACACATGCACACACACACACATGCCCACATACACACTCACACACACACACACACACACACACACACACACACACACACACACACACACACACACACACTCACACCTCAGAACTTCCTGCCTGCTAAACTCCCTAGCCATTACCTCTAACATGATCGGGTAAATGACACAATTGGGCTGTGTTCATTACACGCACACATGCGTACACACACACACACACACACACACACACACACACACACACACACACACACACACACACACACACACACAGACACATACACACCTTTCACCATTAAATACCTCTACATGCACTCAAACATCTCAAACATGTAGCTATACACACACACACACTCCTCAGAACTTTCTGCCTGGTAAACTCCCTAGCTATTGCCTCTAACATGATCGGGTGAATGATACAATTTGGCTGTGTTCATTACATGCACACACACACACACACACACACACACACACACACACACACACACACACACACACACACACACACACACACACCTTTCACCATTAAATACCTCTAAATGCACTCAAACATGTAGCTATACACACACACACCTCAGAACTTTCTGCCTGGTAATCTCCCTAGCTATTACCTCTAACATGATCGGTCGAATGACACAATTTGGCTGTGTTCACTACACACACACAGACACACACACACACACACACACACACACACACACACACACACACACACACACACACCTTTCACCATTAAATACCTCTACACACACACCTCAGAATTTTCTGCCTGGTAAACTCCCTAGCCATTACCTCTAACATGATCGGGTGAATGACACATTTTGGCTGTGTTCATTAATTCAGGCAAATGATGTGGCTGTGTTCATTAATTCAGGCAAATGATGTAACTTACTTAGCTAAGCTATGCTCTGAAACACTCAGCTGTGTAAATACCTTACCACAGGCATTTCTTGTCAAAGAGAATGAGGCTAGTTAATATAGTCTACTCTCCTGGAATGCTACGATAAGGCTGTCTCTGAAATGGAAATTGTTGCAGCTAAGTGTACACCAGGCTTACACCTTGCAGTGACCTTTCTGAATTCATCTCTTCTTACTTTTTTACCCACTGCTTGCATGTTACTCTTAATAACAGAGAAACTAAAATGTGCCTGTTACATACAGGTTGTTTTCTTTTGACTTGGATGTAAAACTTCATTCATCTATCTACAACTATTGTGATTTGTATAACAGTATAATATATGCATGTGATCTATCAATGATATTTTAGAAGCTTTGTGTAAGAAGCACATAAATGTTAATACTGCATTCATTTTTCCTTGTAAAAGCACATTCCTTTACATACAGGTGAGTACTGGGTGTCCAGGTAAATACAATTTAACCATGCCAACTGTAAATAGTTGTATTATCTTAATATAAAGTATTAAGATTTCCTTAAAGAATTTAGCAATCTCCTGTCAATAAACTCCACACCTCCAACAGATCATGCATTGCCCACACAACCACCATTGATCCCCCCTCTTCCACTTCAACCACAAACATCCCAAAGAATTCTATTTTCTACTTGAAAATTTTCCACTGACTGATTTGACAACATCACTGCAGAGCCAGAGGGCATCTATATAAGTAAAAAATCCTTTCACTGCCAAAAGATATACTAGCCGTTTATTACATCAAAGACATACTGAGCACTTTCACCTATCATTCCATGAGCTTCTTCAGAGTAAAGTCCCTAGAAACAAAACTGCTTTTGTAAGTTAATTTGTCTTTAATTAATCAATTAACAATTAATTAGCTGATTAAGCAGTAACACATATTGAATAATTCTGTCAAGTACATTCCTAAAATGTTAATCACATAGCAACAATGACATACATATAAATATAAATATAAAAACATGTTAATGTTACAAATAACATAGTCACTTGCATTGTTGAATAATTAAAATAATATAAAATGCTAAAATATTCTGAACTACTTCTTAAATGTGTGGTTCACTATAAATAAGAATAATAAAAGATCTCATTCAAAAGTATATAATGTTCTAAGGTATAACTTGTGTGAAAATAAATATAAGTATATATTTATATATAAATGAAATACATTCTGTTGTTTCAAATACGATTTGTATCTAAGTTCACTGCTGATTGAAATACAGTCATTAATACCTGGTGGTTTATTAGCTTCTAAACGAAGCTGCCAAAAAACATTCTCTCACTTCCAACAAAGTCTTAAAATCAGCACCGGCCTCAGTCTTGGGTACCTGGTCTATTACAAAAAATAAAAACCTTTTTGAAATTTGTGCATACTGTACTATGTGTAAACAGGGCACTAGTTCCTTTTTTGTTTTTAATATCCCTGTTGTGTTCCAGAATACGTTTCCTAAGCTTACGTATAGTTTTTCCAACATAAAATGCCTGGCAGCTGAGGCAGATGCAAGATAAACTACCATGTCTGTATTGCAATTGCAGTGCCCAGGGCACCTTAGTGTTCTATTGTAATTATTCGCCTTGACATATGGGCCGTCGTTTATAAACTTACATGTGTTACAGAAATCACATTTCCCCAACCGAGAAATGTTATTATATGGGTCCACAGAACCTCTTTCCAATAACTCTTTTAGGTTCCTACCTCTACTATATGAAAAAGTAAGTGCTGGACCCACTGTTTCCATCAGTTCCCTAGAAAATACATTATCCCAAATTGTTTTCATAATCATCTTTATCTTGGGTGCTGTATGATTATATTTCAGTTCATAACTGCATTCTTAGAAAAAGTGTTTTGCTCTATCTCCCTTGTGTTCTCCAATTTAACACCATCCCTTTCAGTATCAAGGAGAATTGGTTGATAGACTGTCTTTTGTTACAAATCTCATTTTGGATTCTAGATAACAAATCCTGGGGATAACCCCTGTTCCTAAAGAGATCCATAAGATAATCCATTTCTTTAAGAAAAATATCATCTTGACTAACCAATCTTGAAACCCGGACCATTTGCTCTTTTACTACATTCTTCTTTAGGGGATATGGGTGGCAACTCTCATAATGTAGAAAATAGTTACTGTATATTTTTTACGGAAGATGCTGGAGTTGATTTTCCCTTCACATATGTATAATAAAATGTCAAAAAATTATATTTTATCTTTATTAGAATGACTGGTAAACCTCAAAAACCCAGTCGTATTACCCAGATAATCAATAAACTCCAACAATTCTTGCTCCGTACCCTTTCATAAAATTAATATGTTATCCAAGTACCTTAAATAGGTTAACATTTTGGATGTAAATCTTGAATTAAAGACAAACTGCCTCTCCCAATCAGCCAGAACTAGGCTCCCGTATATGGGAGCAAATCTTGCCCCCATCGCCACCTCTTCAATCTGCTTGTAAAACTCTTCATTAAATTACATAAAGTTGTTCAACAAGACCATCTCCATCAATTCTGCCATTAGTTCTGTTAAAACATTGAATAATTCCCCAGATACATTCAAGCTGTTATGAAAAAATTCCAGACCTCTCTAGTGGAGAATAATGTAAAATAGGTTTATGACATTGATTGTTATAAACATAAACTCTTCCTTAGTTTTTAAGTGTATATTTCAAATAGTGTCCAAGCAATGCCAGGAATCCCTTAGTATATAGGGGGTCTTTTCCAAAATTCTCTTGCAGTTCAAATCAATGAATGAAGCCATAGCTTCTGTCTTAGACCCCCTGGCAGCTACTATTGGTCTAAATGGAGGTGAATTAATACATTTATGTATTTTTGAAATATCTGAAATGTGGGCTATCACAGGATGATCTACCATAAGCTATTTGTATTGTTGTTCCAAAATGATCCCTTCACTTACGTATTCATACAGCTGCCAATCTATTTTTGCATATGCTCGGTACACATCAAATTTTGACACTCTTTCATAAATATTGTTGTCGTTGAACAATTCCTCCATTCTTAGTGTGTAATCCATGTTAGTCATGATCACCACCACCCCCCACCTTTGTCTGGTTTCATTACTCAGTGTGTATTTGATCCTGTGAGTTGTTTCAAACAAAACTTTTCACCATTAGTTAAATTATTTGTACTCATCTTGTCTGACGAAACACATCTTCTGATCTGACTCTCACATAATTTTTCAAACACCATAATGTTGGGGTTACAGGATGGTATAAACATACTACTTCACTTGAGATTTAGAACATGGTCGACCAAGGGGTTGCTGTTATTGGCAAAAAGCACTTTTAAATTCAACAATCTAGCGTATAATTTTAATTTTATAAGCAGCCTCCCCACATCATGTCTGTACATAGGTATATAGGAAAATCCCTTTTGAAACAATGGAATATAATCTGTGGAAATTTCTAACTCAGTAAAGTTGTAAATAGCAAAATTGTTAGCACAAATGTGCTTACAGCTGAAGGTATTCGAATTTGTCTTTTCAAAGCAATTGTACTCATCAACAGATTCCATACATATCTTTTGAATCATAGAAAAATCACTATTAAAAGAATCAGTCACAAAGGTCATGTCTCAGCCATCATTATCACTCAAGTGTAGTTGGTTCTGTTGCTGTTCTGGAAGCCAGAGTTGTAGTTGTGCCATTGATTATGGTGAGCATACCTCTGACCCCCCCCATTTCCCCCTCCAATAGTTGTTCGTGCCCCTTCCCAGTGTGCCTGTTGGGGCATTCTGCTATTGGTTGCGGTTCCTTATATGATCAGAATGTCTCAGGGGTGGGGGGGTCTAAAAAAATTTCACTTTCTTCTTGTGCATCAATGCAGTTAATCCATGAGCCCCATCTGTGGAAAACTGACCATTTTCAGGTTCCACTGGTGCCCTGTTGTCCCTAAAGGACTTAGATGTAGGGTAGGCTCTGTTCTCTTATTAGTCATTAGTGTCTCTAAGAATTTTCCCATGTTTTCTCTCTAAACCAACCTTCATAAATTTGTCAACATCAGTAAATATCTTATCAAAACGAGACTTGTTAACTGTAAACAAATCATTTTGAATACTGTTTTTTTAGATAACTATTTCATTTTTATGTTTAGACAATTTACAATTGTTGTCGCAGATAATAATCCACATCTATATTTTATTTATTTATTTTATTTACTTTACATTTGTTTACCGGGATAGTCCGACTGGATACATGTCCATTTTCAGCGGAGGCCCGGAGAGAAAAGCTCCACATAGACAAACTTACATAGATTACACAGAAGTTAGCAAACAATTATAAAAACAAAGTGATTATATACAATGGATAGTAGTGTTCCCTAGTAGGGACTCACAATTCTCATGGACAGACAATTAAAAGTAATTAAAAGTAAGAGACATCAGATTGGAAGCAGAGTTTGGTGATGTAGTTACAAGTTATGATAATTGCAGAATATGCTTTTAGTTTATAACTCAGTCAGGGTTGGTACATGGGCATAGCCAATTCAATTTGAGATACTGTTTGAGGTTTTTTTTTTTTTTGAAGAGACTTTTGGAGGATTGTAGGGTTATATAGTTTGGCAACGAATTCCAGGTTTTGCCAGTGAAGTTGGCAAACAGGGATTCACCAGCAAAGTTAGTAGCTTTGTGGGTTTGGACGAGTAGTTTATCGGCTGACCGTAGGGATCTTAGGTTGCTATATGGCTTAATAATATTTTTAAGTGAGGGGGTATCCTCAGGGTGGTACAAAATTTTGTGCGCTATTAAGAGTTGATTGAATTGAATTAAGCTGGGCAGTTCTAGCCACTCAAGTTGTTTAAGGTTCTGGCAGTGGTGGGTTCTATGGCGAATCTGGCAATATGAGTGTAGCTATGGGATAGCTTACCTAGTTCAGATTTGTTGAGTTTTGAGAGTACAGGTGAAGCATATAAAAGAGTAGAGAGTAGCAGTGATCAGGCAATTGCAGTCCTAGCCAGTGGGGTTAAAAATGTCTTGTTTCTATACAGTGATCCAAGCTTCTTATTGATGGTCTGTATGGTTTTGTTGACCTGTAGGTCAAATTTGAGATTATTGTCTATGATAACCCCTAGCAGTTTGATGTGATTATCTGGGGAAATAGTGGTACCATTGTTAGATGTGACAGAGAATGAAAGTGTGGTGAATCTACTAGTGGGAGAGAAGAGTAGAAGTTTAGTTTTATTGGGGTTCAGAAGTAGGCGTTGCTTGGTGAGCCAGTTCTCGATAGTGTTAAATGTATTTTGGGTTAAGATTTGCAAGTCGGATGAGGAGTTGGCTGAGCAGATGAGAGTGGAATCATCTGCGTATTGAATGCAGGTGGCTTTAGGGATAGCAGTGTGGAGGCTGTTGATAAAGATAGAGAAGAGTAGTGGACCTAGTATGGACCCTTGAGGGACACCAAGTGTGAGAGGTAACTGGCTGGAGAGTTTGCCCTGCCATAGTACCACCTGCTGTCTACCAGTCAGGTAGAACAGGAACCAGTGGATAACAGGCTTGTTGAAAGAAATAGATTTTAGTGAAAAAATGAGAAGTTCATGGTTGACCATGTCAAAGGCTTTTGATAGGTCAAGAAAGAGGGCAGAGGTTAGCCTATTGTCATTTCTGTTTTGGTTTATGGCAATAGTAAAGGAAAGGAGGGCTAAGGTGGTGCAGTGGTATGGCCTGAAATCATGCTGGGAGTCAGATTGTAAGTTATTCCATGAAAGGTATTGCATTAGTTGCTTGTGTACACATTCTCCATTATTTTGGCTAGTGGGGAAAGAATGGCAATGGGTCTATAGTTGGATATGTCTGAGGAGCTACCACCTTTATGGAGTGGGATGACGTGAGATATTTTCCAGAGGGAGGGGATAGCATTTTCGGATAAGGTTCTGTTGATGAGGATAGATATGGGATATGCAATGGCATCTGCAGCTATTTGTAGGAACTCTGCAGGGCGGAGGTCAGCAGTGAGAGTGGTAGGTTTTAGTTTTTTTAGAAGTGTTTTGATAAAACTAGTGGATATTGGTTGGAAGCTAAATTCCGGGTGATTATTAGGTAGATTAGGCATGTGGTTTAAGTTAGAGGGGGTTAGTCGATTTGCTAGGGATTGGATTGTTTCAATGAAAAAGTTATTAAAGGCGCTAGCTATGGTCTCTGGGGAACTATGGGTGTAGTTAGCCGGGGTTGGGGTGGTGGAGTGACCTGGACAAAGTAGTTGATTTAAGCCTGCCCAGAACTTTTGAGGGTTGTTGTGGTGTTTTTGTAGGAGATTTTGGTAGAAGCTCCTTTATCTAGTAAAATAGATTTTTTGTATCATTCCTGAGTTGACGATATTTTAGATGGTCAAGTGAGGCTTTGGTTGTTCTCCAGCTGACCCAGGCTGTGTTTCTAGTTTTGATTTTAGATTTGGTATCTTTTGTGAGCCATGGTGCTGTATTTGATCTAGTTTTTATTGTACGTGTTGGAGCATGGGAATCAAGGATACTTAGGAATTTAGTGTTAAAGTGATCTATGGCCTCCTCTAATATTAGATTTTTTAGTTTTGACCAGTCATCTGCTTTTAATTCATTTTGGAATATAGCAGCATCAAAGTTTTTCCTGTTTCTAAATGTTTTATATTTGGGCTGGTGAGGGTTTCCTGCTTTATGTTTTATGATATAGGTTAGACAATGGTCGCTGAGGTCATCAGGGAGAGTACCAGCTGTGTACAGTTGGGGTTGGTCATTAACTAGGATCCAGTCTAGGATACTTTCCTTGTTGGTTAGTTTCTTTATCCTAGTGGAAGAGGTTATGGTCTGTTTAAACCCAAATAAGTTTATATGAGTGGGGGTGGGGTCGGAGGAGCAGGGGTGCCAGTCGGTCTTAAAATCACCAAGAACTATGGTTTCTTGGGGATAGGTAGTGGATAACCAGTAAAGGAGATCTTCTAAGGTATTTGGGTTGTTGCCTGGTGGAATGTATGCACAGACGATGTTCAGGTGTTTGTTTTGGTTAATCTGTAGCTTGTTTTGTGGCTGTACAGGGGTGTTTTTTATAGAGGGTGGTATATTCGGTGTGCTGGTGAAGGTAAAGTGTTTGGTGTTATGTGTGAAGTCGTGGGTGTCTGACCATTTGGGTAGCGAATACCATGGTCAAGTGTTTGTTCATAGGTAGTGAGATGGTAAAATAGAAACAGTATAGGCATTTGGGTAATTAGTGTTTTTTTGCTTGTTTGCATTTTGATAGGGGGTGAGCCAAATTTGATGGCTGACTGTGCTAACAGGGTGTGGAAGAATGAGAGAAAAGGAAATGGGTTAAGGGGGCAGGGTTGCTCAATGATGTGTGACGTGCTGATTGGTACTTAGCAGGAGGGGAGTGGCAAGGGAGTGGTAAAGTCTGGTTTAAATTTAGCACTAGTAGGGTGCGGGTGAAATTTGGGGGCAGGGAGAGGAGCGGAGCAAGCCAAGCACAGCGAGGGTGAGTGGTGCGGGGCTAACACTGACTCTAAGAGTTACCTTGGGCTTTTGGTTTGGTTTGTATGATTGTATGTAAGCAATGTTTTTGGCTGTGCTTTAACTTGTTTTATCTTTTTTAATTTTACACCAATTTTCAGGCTAATTTTAATTGGATCCTAGGGGTAAACTAGCAAATGTAGTCAGTAAGAAGGGAGCAAAATTACTTTACCAAGTGAAAAAGTAAATGCTTGGGACTGGAACACTGTGTGAGTGTAAGGCTGATTCAAAGTAGTATAGCCCAATCTAGTGGCAATTGGCTAGATCACTTCACTGTTGTTGTGCATACACCATTAAGCCTCAACAGTTTACAAAAACTAAATTATAGTTCACCTATTACAATTGAAAAGCTGGAGAGAGTCTGGTTCTTGCTTCCTAGAGGTTTTACTTAATTAAGATACCCAGCTTCAGTGGAGAAGGTAGAAATTGCTTTATGCAGTGAATCCTAGGTGGGGGGGGGGGTCACTCAGGAAAGACACCCGTGCAAACTGAAAAATAAAGGTAAATAAGGCAGAATTAGTGCAAAGGTTACAAGAATATATCTTACTGTCACCCACATATATAATCAATCCCTGGGATTCAGCAAGCAGCCGTGCAGGAATAAGTTATTCCTGCACCATAGGGACTGCTCCTGTACAGCAAGGCAGCACGCCTTGCATATTCATGAAGGTGCTCTGCCTGTGCTGTTAAAGTAACATGGAGCCTTGTACGAATGCAGGAGTGTGTCTGAGAGCAGAGTTCTCACAATACACATGCCCCTGCACTCTACAATTGCCTTTCAGCAATTAAAATGAGTGAGAATGCTCATAACACCCCCAACATGTCAGGATTTAAACATACCTCTCAACTGTACATATTTTTGCAGAATGTCCACAGTTTTGTCTAATATTTTTGGTGTGTTCCTCCTAAAATCTGTACCTTTATGGAAAATAGCTGAGGATTGAACTCATTAAATAAAATGACAAACATTTGAGTTTAAAAGATGCCACATCTTTCAGAAAATCCATGCTAATGCAAGACCTATCATCAACTGTCTAAGTTTGCAAGAGCAATATTTAAAATCTGTCCCTCTATTTGTTCCCCCATCATTTTAAGGTTTGTCCAGAGTTTTTGCTCCAAGACGCTGAGAGGTATGCCCGCCATGAAAAAGAAAGCTGATAAAATAACAGATTTAGCATTAGCAGGGATATTCTGAAGGGTATAGATAAAATAACACAACACAACCTTTTTTTTTTATAAATGCGATAACGTTTAAGCATAGCTGCGTGGGTGTACCCATTGCTTAGCAATGCCTAGTCCAGCTTAAACAGCACAAGAAGTTAAATAGCAAGAGGCATCCCACATAAGCAGTATTGCAATAGTGTAGTGGTTAGAGCGTACACTTTGCAAACAGCCATTCCCAGTTCAATCCCCACTGTAACCAATTCACTTTTTAAATGTGACAGCAATACATAAACAATTTTTTTGTATTACCTACTAAATAACATATATTTGTTAACCGTAGTATTGCATTAGGTCCAGATGTGAGGTGTCAGTGTAATAAAGTGGTGAAATCCCCATATAAACACAAGTGTCAAGCAGAGTGCCTCTTTGGACCTCTTCAAGAGGAACCTTGACGATTGGATGGGAGAAAGGAAATTCACCCCAGGGATCATGTCAGTCGCCCTGCTAGACAGGGGTCCAGGAAAGTAAATAATGTGGGAAGAAATAGCCAGGGAATTGTTATGCTAGGCTTGTATAGGCCCTAGGGCTGATAGCCTAGTACCAACCTATGAACCTATGAACCTATGAACCTAAGTGCCCCACACAGTATAGTCACACATGAATAAATGTAATGAAAGCACATTGGGGGATGTCAGGGACAGTAAACAAACTTGCAATATGTAATGAATGATGAATCAATGACATAAAGCAGATTGTCTATAAAATGAAAAATAAGCCATGCTAAGCACTGCACAGCTCTGGTTTTTATAGAGGGTGGTATATTCGGTGTAAGCATTGTGTAAATATGACTGCTAAGCAATGAGTAGCCCAGCTAAATGGATTTGCCCATTGGTAAGCAGTGCTTAACCTGCCCCTTTAAGCAATGCCAACCTTAGCTAAGCAAGTTTGCCCGTAGCTTAGCTTAGCTCACCATATTCAAAACTATCCAATCACGGCAAAGGGTGGGAAATCGGCCATATTTAAACCCCACAGGTGAGAATACAGCTCATAACTGGTTGCAACTAAGCACTGCAGGCAGCATGGCTGGAGTCGGAGAGGGATTGTGCTTCCAGGCACAGTGCTGGAGCATCCAGGAGTCCAAGGTCATGATAGGACTCCTGGTAAAAAAAACATGAGAAGAGACTGCTGCAGGGCCAGTACCAAGGCTCTCAATATAAAGCAGAAGCCTGGGACCATCTCACCTGTGACCTCACCAGTGCCACTGATATCCCTTGGACTGTTGAGCAGGTCAGGTACCACTATGCTGACTTGAAATGGAGGAAAAAGGAGCTCTTGGATCAGTGGATCCAAGAATCAAGGCAGAGGGGTGATGTCCCAGCAGTGTGTAAGTACTCATACCAGTAACTGTTTAATAATGTCCAGCCTGTGTATATGATGGATAGGTATGGCTAAATATTTCTCCATTTCTCTTACAGCTGCAGCTGAGCAGGCTGTGAATCTGGAAGCTCATACGAGTAGGCTGCAAAGGCTGCGTCGTGAGGCTGGTGAGTAACAATCATGCTCATAGTAGTCATACTAAATAAATATAAAAGTAGTAGAAAGTCAACTGCCAGTATAAAAAATGTTTTGTGTATGGGTTGTACTGAATAAACCAGACAATATGACAGTAATAGTCCCACATAGGTCATATTTAAATAAAACTGTAACTGCCTGGCAATAAAGCTCTAAATCCTGGACTGGTTATGTTTACTTTGGTATTGTATGGCATTTGGCATTTAGTGTTGCATTCTCTGAATAGTAATGTTGTATTAACCACTGTTACCCACACTGTGCTATATAATAAAAATGTCTAGGAATGTCTGTATAAGACTGTTGTAATTACAAGGTCAGATTGTACAACCACAAGAAACTTACACAGAAAACACTGAAGAGATAGACAGCAATATCCAAATAGCACACTCTACTGTGACTTCAATTGTGGTATTTTTATCAGACACAGCCATGGTTTGAATTCTGGGAGTGGTAGTAAGCTGTATGTATAATCATACCTCTCAACTGTACACATCCTTTCAGAATGTCCAGATAATTGGCTCATATTTTCTGCCTGTTCCCCTGTCCCCGTGGCAAATCAGTGGGAATATCTCAGATTTGTACAAAGCAGATAATGACAAACATTTGATTTTCAGACCTCAAAACCTTCAGAAAATATATATGAAAACAAATCCTGTCACTCATCAGCCTTCCAAGTTTATGAGAGCAATATTCAAAATATGCCCCAGTTCCACCCCCATGTTGGCAAGTTTGACCAGAGTGTGTGCAATAAGAGATTGAGAGGCATGTGCATAATATTAACTCAGAATCTGGGAATATGTGTAGAAACAGTCAGGTATTGTTAACAAACATTCCCTCCACAGGTATACCAGGTAAGAGATATAAAATTTAGCTATAAGACAAATGAAGTATACAAATGTTTGCAAACATACCACTGGCCAAATGAAGGCCATAGGGTAGTGTAATAATACCTATACCTTAGTGATTAGAGCAATGAGCATTAAAGTTGTGAGAACCACAGGGATATATAAGTTGTTAATTGACACCCCCCCACCATATCTGCAACAATAATCTAAATGCACAAATCAGTGGGTATGTTTACACCAGACCTACTGTTGGGACATATGACAGCATCAATGGGACCAGATGGTGTCCCGGGCTGCGTCCTACATGAACTCCAAGAAGAGCTAAACCCAAACATAAAACTACTGTTCAATCTTAGCCTTACTACAGGATATGTACCCAAAGAGTGACGTACAGCAACAGTGGTCCCTCTCCACAAAGGTGGTGCCTCAACGGATCCTGGAAACTATCGCCCCATAAGCCTGACTAGCTTGGTCTGCAAAGCTATGGAAAGGATCATCATGGACCTCATAAATAAAGATATTGGGGACCTACAGACACTGGATCCTACCCAGTTTGGCTTTGTTAAGGGCAGATCCTGCCTCTTAAACCTGGTCGATTTCTTTGAAACAGTCACCAAGGCCATTGACGAGGGGAAGGTGGTCCACACAGCCTACCTGGACCTCGCAAAAGCCTTCGATACAATACCCACTCGGGCATTATAGATAAGCTCACCAGCTTAAATATAAACCCCTATGTCACTAGATGGGTTGCAAATTGGCTCAAGGACAGAACCCACATGGTTAGAATTGCTGGAGCCATGTCAGACTCCAAACCAGTTACAAGTGGCATCCCACAAGGCTCAGTCCTGGGACCGCTCTTGTTTGGTATATATTTCTCGGAGGTACAGGCCAACACGGAAGGACTGTGGCTGACCAAGTTCACAGATGACTGCAAACTGGGCGCTATAATCAACTCTCCAGCCGACACAAGCATCCTCCAAAAGAGCCTCATAGAAACAGACAACTGGTGCCAGAGCCATGGCCTCAAGCTAAACGCCAAAAGTGCATAGTCATCCCCTTTGGCAAAAACAAAGTGCCCACAAATTACCACATAGGTGGTAATCCATTAAGTACAGAAGAAGTCATTAGGGACCTGGGGACCCAAGTTGATAGCAATCTCTCATTTGACAACCACGTGGCCAAAGTGGTTAGAAAAACATTTTATATAGCCCACCTAATCATGAAGGGATTCACATCTAGATCAGGGGAGGTCATCGTGCCTCTTTACTCATCCCTCATCAGGCCCATAATTGAGTACAATGCCCCTTTTGGGATGTACCTTACCAGACACCTGTAGCAACTGGAAAGACCCCAAAAGTACCTCACCAAGAGGATCAAAGGGCTCAAACAGATGCCATATGCTGCCCGGTTAAAGAAACTCCAGCTCTACTCAGTGGCATACCGCCTGCTCAGAGGCGATCTGTGCCTGACGTATAAAGCCATGTCCAACCCGGAATTAATGGACATGCTGCACCTCAGAAAATCCAAATCCCATCGAGCTACGCTCGAGACTTGAACCTCAGCACTGAAATAAATAGGACATGCTGGAGGGACAGATTCATAACCCAGAGGCTCCCTTCACTCTGGAATAAAATCCCAGTCCAGGTTAGGCAGAGTCCCACATTGACTCTCTTCAAGAAGAATCTTGATGAGTGGATGGGAGATCGTAGGTTTACCCCGGCTATCACTTCTGTGTCACTGTTAGACAGAGGCACAGTATACTAACCTCAAAAAAAGGCATAGCAAAATTAATTTAAAATGGGTGGCGAAAGCCAAACACACTCTGGCTAGGCTTATAAATGCCCTAGGGCAGATAGCCTAGTATGAACCTATGAACCTATGAACCTATGTCCTATTGTTCAATAAATATTGAAATGTGTTTCTATTAATGTTCCATGCTGAACTACTATCATTGGTGGCCTGTTGCTATCACTGTAACCTGTATGCCGTTGTAATGGCCACTGTGGATCCATATATGCATGTGTTCTGTTTGCTATGCAACTGTTCCAAATCTGGTGTTTTGGGTTAATGGGAATATCTATGCATGCTATTATAACTAATCCTGGATTGTGCTGAGTATTACTAGCCCACATATGTTTTAAAACTGCAACACCATAGCACGTTTGGGAAGACCGGTCCCACCGGACCCATCTCTTCCACCTCTTCTAGCCATGGCACCAGGCTCCAGCACATCTAGGACCAACCCTGAGACCTCCTCATCTGCTGGTCCTGCACCACCTTTGGGTGGAACCAACTCAGGGGATGGGGCTCACCCCCATGGGAGCGGGCGTGGACAGGAAACTGTCACCCATGTCAGGTCTGGGGCTTGGTGTGCAGCAAGCTCTGCAGGGAGTTGGGAGATCTGCTACGCCAGCTTGAGAGCCATGTGGTACATTTAGAGGGTCAGCCTTCACCTCCTACCCAGCCCCCAGCACAGCCACCTTTGGTGCCGTGAAGGTGCAGTGGTGACTGCCCATGGGTGGAACCTCAGTCCCACTGTTTCCATTTGGGGGCTCATGGGCTTCTGACTTCCAAACAGCCGTCCCAATCCAAGGTGTTTACCTCCCACATGTGTCATATACTGCCCCTCTATGCTGCCATGTCTGTACTGTCTGTCCTCCTACCCAACCTACCTCCCCATATATAACTACTATTTTTTCCCAACATCCCATTCTCACCTTAAAAAAAAAAAATGGTCAATCTGTTCCCAAAAAAAAATCTCGCACAATACACAGCTGTCCATTTCACACACATGTCCACTGAACACATGTAATCTGCTCAAATTGGCTTCACAACATATTGTTGTTGTCCTTACCCCTCTCTCAGGGGTATGAGTGTCCAAATTTACCTCCAAATTCAGTTTATATGCACAGCTGTTGCTGTAGAAGAAATGGACAGCTATGGACCTTCCCTACATCCCTAGCTACTTTCCCTATTGTGTTTCCCTCTGTGTGCCCCATTTGTCACCACTTTCCTATCACCCTTTTTTCTTTTCTTTTAAAGAAATTAGCACAAGGGGTAAGTGGCAGTAAGCATTTTTAAGCAGTAGTAAGTGAGAATAAGCCTGTTTGCACAATGCTAAGCAATGTCTGCACAGATTAAGCACTTTTAAGGCTGTCAGTAAGCATATTTAATCAGAAGTTAACATTGCTTACTGTCGCTCAAAGCCATGCAAACCCGCTTACAACTGCTTAACAGTGCCTTAGTCACTCTGTATCAACAGCCCTTGTTCTGCCCAGCAACAAAATAATCAGCCCTTACAAGTCTCAAACCCAGGACCCTGCAGACCATAGACACGGTGATTTATCACTACGCCATTTGAGCTATACATAAATGTGATGTTTTCTCAAACATAGGCCCACAGTTGAGAGCTATGCAGACAGACTGCATTCCATGCAAAACTAACATGTATACACAAACCCTGCAAAACCAACAGTATTCAGTGCATCAATGTATATATATATATATATATATATATATATATATATATATATATATATATATATATATATATATATGTCCACTATGTAATCCCAAAATACTAAAATCCAGCATTTCAGTATTTCAAAATTACATAGTCGAAAACACTAAATTCCAAAACACACAGAAGTGTGAAATTCAAAATCTTGAAGCTCAGAGATGTTGAATTAGCATTTCTGGTGGTGCAGTGTGTCAATGGATGGGTGGAAGTTTGGGTAAGTATGTATGTGTAAGTGTGTTGGTTAGGGGCTTTAGTGTGTGTAAGTGTATATTGTGACTGTGATGTGTGTGTGTGTGAGGGACTGTAAAATATGTGGCTGTGAGTTTCTTTTGTGTGTCTGTTTGTGCGATCTTATAGGTTCATAGGTTCATAGATTAGTACTAAGCTAACTGCTCTTGCGAGCCATTTTAAGCCTAGCCAGTTATCCCTTGTGAGACTCAAACCCTGCATCTTGTGTTTGTAAGGCAAACACCTTAACCATTAGGCCACCCTCCCAACCATCTTGGAGTTAGAATATTTAAGTAGGGGGTTTGTGTGGGGGTGCAGCCTCCCCACATGGAGGGTGTAGGATTATATATTTGATTGTGGGAGGAAGTTGTGTGTATTTGTATGTGTGTGCTGTATGTGTAGTGTACGTTTGGGATTTTAAAGTTTGCGGTTATGGGGTTTTGGGATTTCATATTTTAGTAGTATTTTCGGCTATGTAATTTCGAAATACTGAAATTCAGGATTTCAGTATTTTGGGATTACATAGTGGACCTATAGATATATATATATATATATATATATATATATATATATAGATATATGTGTGTGTGTGTGTGTATATATATATATATATATATATATATATATATATATATATATATATAAATATATATATGGTTCATATGACGTTTTCAAAAGATAACATAATCGAATGCTCAGAACATTGATATGGCCGCATATCGAAACTTTTAATGTGGGGGGCTGTGCCCCCTACACCCCCCACTAAATATATATTCCAACTCTGAGATCACACTACAGTGAGGAAAGGGCAAATATCCCAATCTTCACTGTTCTGCAATCCCACAATGCGATCTTCGAAATGCAGCTGTTTCAAAGTTCTGAGAGTTTGATTACGTTATCTTTCTATAGCGTAGTAAGAACCCAGAAATATATGTATATATATATATATATATATATATATATATATATATATATATATATATATATATACATACATTTCCTCTACTGTTGAATGACTGTGCTGTATGATATGTTTGCGAACACATCACATATATCTGCGGCTCAGATGGCTTACTGGTAATTTGATGTGGCTATGGTGTATAGGGTCCTGGGTTACACAACTGCAAGGGCTGATAATGTATTTGCTGGCCAGAACAAGGGCTGTAGGATACAGAGTGATTAAGGCTCCCATAACCAGTTGTAAGTGGATGCAAAATGGACAGTTATGTATGGTGTGACATTAGTGTTGGTAACAGATTGCCCTTTTTGTGTTTAGGTGAGAGTGGGATGTTAGGGAAGGATAATAGGTATATATGGGGAGGTAGACTGGTTCGAAAGACAGACATGACAGACAAGACAGCATACAGGGCTGGTATATGACACATGTAGTGGGTAAACACCTTGGACAAGGAGGGGTGTTTGGAAATTGGAAGCTCATGAACCCCCAAATGGAAACATCGGGACTGAGGTCCCCACCCATGGGTAGTCACCACTGCACCTTCATGTCCCTGAAGGTGGCTGTGCTGGGGGCTGAGCAGTAGGGGCAGGCTGAACCTCTACGTGTGTCATGAGAGCCTCAAGGTGGTGTAGCAGATCCCAGAATTATCTGCAGAGCTCCCTATGCACCAGACCCTTGACATGATGTCAGGTTACAGGATCCTGTCTGTGCGTGCTCCCAGGGGGGTGACAGGCCCCATCTCCTGAGGTGGTTCCACCTGAAAGTAGTGCAGGACCAGCAGATGACAAGGTCCTGGTTTGGGTCCCAGATGTGCCGTGGCCTGGTGCCATGGCCAGATGAGGTGGGATACATGGTTCCGCTGGGAACAGCCTTCCCAAACATGCTATTGTGTTGCATTTTTAGAACATATGTGGGTAGTAATAGTCAACACAATCCAGGATTAGTTATAACAGCATGCATACATATTCCCAGTAACCCAAAACAGCAGATTTGGAACACTTGCATAGCAAACAGAACACATGCATATATGGAAACACAGTGGCCATTACAATGGCATGCAGGTTACATTGTTAGCAACAGGCCACCAGTGATAGTGTTTCAACATGGAACATGAATAGAAATACATTTCAATATTTGTTGCACAATAGGATATATGTCCCAACAGTAGGCTTGGTGTAAACATACCCATTGATGTGTGTGTTCAGATTAATTATGCAGATATGGTGGGGGGGATGTCAATTAACAACTATTATATCCTTGCAGTATGATGTCCTCAGACCTTTTACCTGTTTATGTCTTGCAGGTACCATGTCAAGAGAGCGATTGCTGGCGTTCACTCCACAAGAGAATAACATCCTCATCAACTTCATGGTGCATCACCATGGAACCCTCTTTGGGCAGATGGCCCATGATCTGCAGGAGAGGACTGCCCTGTGTAACGAGCTTATCCACAAGGTAAACAATGTCGGCCTGTATAACCGCAGTTATGAGCAGGTGTGACATTGTTGCACTGACCTCATTTGCCATTCCTATCAGTATGCTGCTGCAGTTAGGAGGGACCAGCTAGCCACAGGTGGGGGTCATGCCATCCAGCCCCCACTGACACATGTGGAGGAGCTCCTTACCAGTCTTAGGGCACCCGCCCACCAGCAAAGTCAAGAACCAGAAGATGGCATTGTGGAGGTCGGTACTACCCACACAATGGACAAGGAGCGTGCAGGTAAGGCCCCAGGGCACATTAGTAGACCACTGTTGCTTATCCATCCTCATCTATAAAGTATCTTCATGAATATGTCAGATAACATATTCATTTGCTGCAGTGTAGTAATGAACAGATGTGCATAATCTGTAGTATTGTGGGTTTGTACTGCTGATGTACTGAAATGCTGCTCCCACCCTTTACCAATGCCACAAGTGTGGCTACTGACATCACATCTCTCACACAACTATGTAGGTCCCTCTGATATACCTCTGGGGCAGCAGCCTGTAGCTGGTGAGTATGGAGGTCTTTTTTTCAGGTTTGCCAGTACACCGGCAATAGTATGGCAGTGGCATTTGCCATGCACCCATTTAACACACCTACCCATAATGCATGCTGTACATGTTCACTTATTGTTGCTGTTAACTGCACTGCATCACACTGGTCACCATGGTGGCATATCTGAAGGGTATGTAAGAGTCCTGCAGTATAACTAACAACCTGTCAGTGTCAGATGTGTGGACAGAGATGAACATACTGGTGGGACAAATGGCCTACAGTAGGGATATGTCTGAAACATTACCATACATATATATATATATATATATATATATATATATATATATATATATATATATATATATATATATTTACAGTGGCTACAACAGTGAGTGTATAAACCAGTATTACAATGGGAACTGCTACAGATCTACACAACTTCATATCACAATACCACATTCCACAACTTTTGCAACCTGTAATGTGATCCAAACATGAGTAATAAATGTGTAACATGGAATCCTATGCTAGGACAACAAATATGGGGAATACATACCTTAACAAACAATGGAAGCATATGTGTGCACTCTCCAAATAACATATTGTGGAAGCAGCTTTTGAGGTATTGCAGCATTCACTCGTCTTGAGTATTCACCTTCCATCAAGTACAGGTCCTCAATGTCACACCAAGTAATGGTCTGCTGTCCAAGAAATATGTCCATGACATTTGCCCACTCACCTGCAACAGAGGCAGCTGTGGCTTGCACACATCTTACAAACCATGGAATAGATTCCATATCCAAAAGGTAGCACTCAGGAGTGGGAGACGTAGCTTTACCTAGCCATTGCATATACCATGGCAAACAGTGCAGACAAGCATGTATGTGACAATGAAGTATGGGACACCATTAGTGTAGAAAATACACAGATGCCCATCCAAGACAGATGACAACATATGCTGCAAACTGGTCACGGAGGCTGCCCAGACACATGGAGCAACACTGAGAGACTTGCAGGAATGTCTAGCAAGTACTGACTGTGCAGTACCTGTGTCAATAATTACATGTACTCTGCATAACTGTGGCCTATGGGTTAAGGTAATCAGATGGAAGAATTGTTCCACAAGGGACATCATCCAGGGCTCTCTACAGGTAGCATATGCATAACATCAGGTCTCCCAAAGGCATGTGTTGCAATGTGTAATGGTGTACCGAGACCAAGGCTGAAACCTACAGACAGTGTTAATAAAGATGCATGTGCTGCACAAGCAACACCTCACTCTACTGCAGGCCCACCATCCCCCTCTCTACCTTGCTGGTGCCAGTGTACACCTGTAGGTTTGTTGTTCATTAGCAGGAACTAGGCCAGTAGACATGGTGTTCTGAATTTGGGACACTGCAAAATGACATTCATGTGTGGCCCATTATTGTCAAGCATCTGCAAAAAGGCTGAGGATGGGGAGGGGTGTCATCCTGAAACACAACAGTGAACTGAAGCATACATCCAAAGTTTGCTAAGAATGACTGTATCTTAACACAGACAAGGTCATGCATTGTGCCAGACATAACCTTGACTCCACAGCAATAGTGAAGGCACTGTGTGACCGCCAAGGGCTGTGCACATGAGCTGACATTGCAATCTGGCAGAGTTGGGGGACATTTGTAGGGCGGATTGACCAAATAATGGCAAGTGAAGATGGGCCATGTTAGTATACACCTTCCAGGAATAGTGACTGCTGTAGTTCACTTAACAGGTGCTGCAACAGACCATCATGTTAAGGGTGTGCACACTTATGCAACCCACATAATGTATGCATCCCAATCAACATCTGCACAACTAACACATTTGTTTGATACTGTATTTGATTGCACAGGTCATATGTCACATATCAGGTGTGTATAATGTTAACATATGCAGTACTGTGGCCCCATGGCATATCAGGGAAGAGGGTGGCTTGTCAATAAGGGTGTGTACACTCCTCATAGCCACAGTAAGCTTTGTGGCTTGTCAGTATAATTGGATTTTATTGCTCATACATGCACTGCTGATGATGAGATCTGCAAATCGGACGTCAGGCATTCACTATTGACATCTGTCCTCATATCAACCCAGGTATGTGTTAGACAAACACATAGGGGCTGTGAGCAACAGAGCAAATATAACTGCCACACATATACACATTCAGCAATTGTTTGTACACGTGAGGTATGGTGCACAGTACATGGCAGGGTGCTGAACAGGTGCACAGCAATACTGTGTACATGGGTGCAGTGTGTTCCAGGGGAAGAGGCATCACCTACTAACACAAATCATGCATCACAGAGATGTATAATGTTGGTAAAAGGGATTGAGTATAGCTGAAGTGCATGCTGTTGAGTGCCATATGTCATGCATGTTGACAGTTGGGTAATGAGAGGTCTGTAATATCTTTGTGCCACCTCATGTGTAAGCGTGTGTGTGTGTGTGTGTGTGTGTGTGTGTGTGTGTGTGTGTGTGTGTGTGTGTGTGTGTGTGTGTGTGTGTGTGTGTGTGTGTGTGTGTGTGTGTGTGTGTGTGTGTGTGTGTGTGTGCGCGTGTGTGTATGTGTGTGTGCATGTGTGTAGAGGTAAGCAATGACATACATGTCTTAAAGTACGTTTTCTGTTTTACCCTCACAGGTGGCGAGGTGGGTCAGGGTCCCTCCTGCAGGCAAACTGATGTTAGTGTCTATACAGCCTCTGACAATGATGATAGGTATGATGAGGCAGAGGCGGGGTTGTCAGGGGCTGAAGCTGTGCCATTGGTTGACATCCCACTGTTATCCACTCCATCCTCACACACAGTCACATTGCCTATACATACCCCATCACCAGTGGCCATAGACAATGGACAGTTGGCAGGTGGAAGCATGGGACACAACAGTGTGGTGACTATGGCAAGTGTGTCTTTACATAGCAGCCATAGCTGGATGATCGGCAAGGTACCACGCAGGCAGATATACAGGGGTACTCATAGGAGGGCTGCTGGCCAGAAGTGCCACAGCAGGTGTCACCAGACGCATGTTTGGGCTGTCATGGAGGCACAGGCATGTATGGAACATTATGCCAGACAGGGTCTGAGGCTACAGAGGGCTACTTATTCTGCTGTTATTGACAACATCTGTGATGTTGCAGATGCCCACCGTTATTTTACAGAGGTCCTGGGTAGACGGTTGGGTGAGATGGTGGGAATCCTCGACCGTGCAATATCTGTGTTAAAGCATATGGTGGGAGTAGGGCAACAGCCACGTGGATGTAGGTCAGCAACACCAACAGGTAGAGGTCTACGTGGATATGCAACAAGTCAGAGCCACTCCCGTAGTGGTAGTACCAGCACCAGCACTGCAGGGGGGGTGCTGTCCACACCAAAAAACAGCAGGCCACGTGCACGTGGCCCTGGCCGGTCCCAACAGGGACCCGGATCCAGCATACATTTGTCATTATCAGAGGAGAGTATCATATCTGGCCTTGTACTGTGTAGTGCCCATGCTTTTGCAAAATTGGATCAGTCTTTGTGTGATCTCTTAACTCATCAAGCCTAGTGGTAGAAAAATTACACACTGCCATCACATCAAAGTCAAAATTCTCTGTGTCACACTGTTCTGTTGTATTTCTGGGCAATCTGGATAAGGTATCAGCCAGATAGAGCAGTTTGCCTTTCATATAGACCATTTTGAAGTGGTACTTTTGCAATTTGTCATCATTCTTTGTAATCTCACTGGAGCGAAATGCATAGGCTTCTTCAGAATAGTAACTAGAAGTTGGTGGTCAGTTTCAATCTGAATAGCTCGACCATAAATATAATCAGGAAACTTGGAACATGCAAATGTTATTGCCAAAAGCTCCTTCTCAATTTGAGCCTACTGCATCTTAATCTGGTTTAGTGTTCTAGATGCATAGGCTACTGGTCTGCCCTCTGGAAGTATAACTGTGCCAAAACCAAATTTTGAAACATCACAGGAAAGAGTGACTGGTTTGTTCACATTATAGTATGTTAATGTAGGTGGGTGGCAATTTTCTGCTTAAGGTCTTCAAATGCCTTCTGGTGCTGCTCTAACCATGACCATGCAACATCTTTGCATGTTAGCTCTCTTAAAAGTGCTCTCAACTCACTGAAGTCTGGTATAAACTTGCCTAAATAGTTGGCCATGCCTAGTAAATGCTGTATAGCTTGTACATTGTCTGGTGCTGACATCTCAAGAATAGCTGCTTGCCTGGTCAGGCCTGGTCTCAAGCCAGTACTGGTAAATCAATTAACTACATATGTTACTTCTGGAAGTGTGAATTTGCACTTCAGAGGACTGCGCTTCAAGTTTATTCATGTGCTTTGTCTAGAACTTTCTTTAGGTTTCTGTCATGCTCTGTTTCACCATTCCCTCCAACCAATAAATCATCTACTATTATGGCACAAAGATAACCTCAAAAATGTGCTCCATTGCATGCTGAAAGACTTCACTTGCAGAATTTATTCCAAATCGCATCTTTGGGAATCTGTATCTGCCAAACAGAGTGCCAAATGTAGTTAGAAATGAGGATTTGCGATCAAGTATCACTTGCCAAAATGAACCCTTTACATCCTAGACAAAAAAAGCAGCATTTAATATTAGGACTGCGACCTTGTCGACTGTGTGTAATGGATGATATGGTCTCTTCAATGCTTTGTTCAAATCTCTTGGTTGAATACATATTCTGATTTCTTCTGAGCCTTTTTTGTGAGCAGCTACCATGGATGACACCCATTAGTTTGTTCTGTGCCTGGACAAATCACACCTTGCTGCACCATTTTTATTCACCTGAGCCTTAACTTTATCCTGCATAGCCATCGGAACTCTTCTTGCTGGTCTGACTACTGGAGTGACCTCTGGGCCTAACTTCATGGAATACACAACTGGAAGTTTGCCTAACTTATCAAAAATGTCAGCATACTCTGAGAAAATGGCTTCAGAAAAATAAGAACTCAGAAATGCACTTATGTGCTGAACTTCTTTGGCAAAAGAAAGCAGATTCATTCTCAAACTATCTTTGAGACCCAGTAAAGACTGTACTGGTCTTCGGACTACATAGAATAACAAGTTGTAACAGTTCCTGGCCAAATAGCAAGAAAGCATCACTGAGCCTTCGGTATGAATTTTTTCACTTCCATAAGCAACAACTTTCGCACTACTGACCACATTGAGTTGTTCATTAATTCTCACTTTATCAAATGTGTCTGCTGATATAACATCTCACTTTGAACCAGTGTCTACTTTAAGCTCTGTGGATTTTCCACTATTCCAGACTGTACAAAACACTTCGCTTCCTGCTAATAAATTCACTGCATCAACTCTTTCACTAAGCACTGATACACCATCTACATAGAAAGCTGACTGCTTCGGCTCTACTTGATCAACTTGCTTCTTTGTGTAGCAATTTTTTACAACTGTGTGAGGTTTACTTGATTTGCAAAGTTTTGAAAATGGTTCCATTTTTTACACTTGTGACATTGCTAACCAAATGCTAAACACTTCTCTCTTTTAGACATGATTTGCACCACAATTATGACAGTTAACAATAAAGCTAGACATAGGGTTTTGATAATTCATGCTTGTACTGTACTGGGATTAAGCATGCTCCTTTAACTGAACCAGTCCTAGAACTTGCTGGAAAGCTATGACTCCTCCCACGAAACCCCATAGGAACTGTAGCTGCCATGTGCTTAGACCTACTTCTGTTCGCCGTGTGTTGCATGCTTTCTACATTTTCTCTGGAGGCTGCTGAAACCATGCTCTTGTCACTTACAAGCATACTTGTGTGCTTTTCAGTTACCTCATGGATTTTGCTTAGTGTTAAATCACTGTCATGAAGCAAAATCTTTCTCAAAGCAGCACTGTTAATACCGCACACAAGCCTGTCCTTTATCAACTCATTTTTTAAGTCACCCAACCAAGACATTTTAGCTTTATTTCTCAGGTCAGTTATATAAGCTGCAAGACCTTCCCCTGGTTTATGATCTCTCATGTAAAACAAATGCCTCTCTAATGTAATATTTGTCTGGGGGTTACACACCCCTCTGAACTTGCACTTCAAACACTTGGGGTCTTCCTTTGACTCAGCCTGTAAAACAATATAACAATTTTCACCTTCTCCCTCATATACTACTTTTACATACACAAATGAATACACTCTTTCTATGGCCTTTGACCCAGCTAGGTTTAGCAAAATGAATGCCCTGGTGCATGGATCTCTATCTGCAGAAGTTGCTTGTATAAAAATATCATACAATTGCTCAAATATTCTCCAATTCTCTGCAGTGTTCTGATCAAATACAAGAGGTAAGGGCTTTCGAAATCCATCTGCCATATTAACACATAGCAGTGAAAGGTTTTGCAAATAAGCATGAACATACACGCATGCATAGAGTTACCATACGTCCGGGTTTACCTATGACACATCCTCTTTTTTGGGCTCCTGTCCGGGCGGTTTTTTGAAAATTCTGCGATTTGTCCAGGTTTTCAAACCCAGTCAAATCGCACAATTTTCAAAAACCAGACATCCCTATTTGTGAGTCTTTCCTCCGCTTTGTTTTTTTTTTTTTTTTTTTGATTGGCTCATATACCGGTATACGAGGCAATCAAAAAATGGAGCTCTGTTCAATGCAGAACTGCTTGATGCTCCACATTGAACAGAAGAGGGTCTGTTGTGCGAGTTTTTGATTGGCTCATATACCGGCATACGGGCCAATCAAAAATCACTAAACACGGAGCTACTTGTCTTTAATGCGGAACAGACTGCAATGCAATGTTCTGCATTAAAGACCTTTTTTTTTTTGCTCTTCGCCTAGTGTGAAGAATCTGTTAACCCTAAGTCTTGTCTTTTAATGTTCTGCATTAAAGATAAGACTAAAAGTCTAAAGACCTTTTGTTTTCATATAACCAATGACAGTAACCCTACACATGCACATAGGCCAGAAATTTATGCCAGTTTTTGTAACTTTGTCCAATGACTTTGTGCTTCTAAAATTATGCTTTTGGGCTTCTCAGACTTATGCTAATAGACAAACTTGTGCTACCTTTAAATAAATGAACATTGCAAAATAAGTCTCTTGGGCACTTTAATACTCTGGAAATATTGTTTTGCTAAACTCATTTATCATCATTTTAAGAAACATCTCAAACAACTTCACAATATGAATGAAATGGGCAATGGGCAAGACAAGCTCAAAATCAATAACATTTCGAAGTAAACTGTACACAGCATACTGAAACTTCCCCAAAATGGTGGTACTATGCTAGCCAACTGTTTACAGTTCATAGGTTCATAGGTTGGTACTAGGCTATCAGCCCTAAGGCCTATATAAGCCTAGCCATAACAATTCCCTGGATATTTCTTCCCACAATATTTACTTCCCTGGACCTTTGTCTAGCAGGTCAACTGACGTGATCCCTGGAGTGAATTTCCTATTTCCCATCCAATCGTCAAGGTTCCTTTTGAAGAGGGCCAAAGAGGCACTCTGCTTGACATGTATGGGCAGTCTATTACAGAGTATGGAAAGTCTCTTGGCCAGGAACCTATCCCTCCAACATGTTTTGTTCATTGTGATGACAAGGTTTAGATCCCTGGAGCATGTGGCTCTGAGAGGTTTCTTTAAGTGGAGCACGTCCAACATCTCAGGGTTTGAGATGGCCTTGCATGTTAAGCAGAGATTGCCTCTGAGTAGATGATATGCCACAGAGTATAGCTGGAGTTTTTTAGATGGTCAGCATAGGGCATCTGCTATAGGCCTGTGATTCTTTTAGTGAGGTATTTATGTGGCCTTTCCAGCTGTTGCAGATGTCTTGTGAGGTACATACCAAATGGGGCATTGTACTCTATAATGGGTCTAATGAGGGATGAGTACAGTGGGACAATGACCTCCTTTTTTCTGGATGAAAAGCCCTTAGTGATGAGGTATGCCACATAGAAGGATTTCCAGACTATTGTGGCAATGTGGTTATCGAAGGTGAGACCACCGTCCACCTGTGTCCCTAAGTCTCTCATCACACTTTCAGTGTTTAGTGTACTGCCACCTATGTGGTAATTCATGGGTACATGTTTTTTCCCAAACGGGATAACTATACATTTCTTGGCATTAAGCTCGAGCCCATGGCTCTGGCACCAAGCATCTGTTTTGGGAAGGCCCTTTTGTAGAATATCCACATCATTTGGGGATTCAATAATGGCTCCCAGTTTGCAGTCATCTGCAAACTTTGTTAGCCAGTGTCCCTTAGTGTTGGCCTGTAGTTCAGAGAAGTAGATGCCAAACAAGAGCAGTCCCAGGACTGAACCTTGAGGTACTCCACTTGTCACTTGTCTGAAGCTGGATTTGGAGTCGGCTACTTTTACAGTCTGGGTTCTGTCAGGAAGCCAGTTGGCAACCCATTGAGTGATGTAGGGATTTATGCCCATCTTAGTAAGTTTAGCTATTATTCCAGAGTGGGGGATGGTGTTAAAGGCCTTGGCAAGGTCCAGATAGGCTGTGTGGACTGCCTTACCCTCGTCCACAGCTCTGGAGACTGATTTGAAGAAATCAATCAGGTTCAGGAGACAAGATTAGCCCTTCACGAACCCAAACTGGGTGGGGTCCAGTGTTTGAAAGTTGCCAATGTCTTTGTTTATAAGTTCCATGATAATGCATTCCATGACCTTGCAGATAAGGCTCGTCAAACTGATGGGATGGCCATTTCCGGGATCCAAGGTGGATCCCCCCTTGTGGAGTTGGATAACTGTAGCTGTGCACCACTCAGTGGGCACGAAGTCTGAGGTGAGGCTATGATTAAACGTGACACTTGGGTGAAGTGCCAGTTCATTTTGTAGTTCATGTAGTACACAGCCCGGGATGTCATCTGGTCCCATGGATGCTGTATTTTTAGCTTTGGAGAGTGTTGTTTCTACCTGTGTGGCCATGATTACCGGAATTTGGCAATCTTTTGGTATTGAGATGGGCCCTTTAGGGGGTGAGAGGGGGGTGAAGTTGGCACTAAATCGATCTGCCAGGATATTGGCAATATCCTTGGGATCAGTATATTTAATGCCATTCTGTTGTAGCTCAGAGCACATCTGAGCATTGCCATTTAGATTCCTGACATAACTATAGAATGCCTTGTGGTTGTCTTTGGAATCTTTGGCAATTTTATTTTCATAACTAGCTTTGGAGGATTTTATGAGGGATCTCAGCTTCTTACTGAGGCTGGTAAGGGAGTTTTTTGCATCCTGCGATTTTCCTCTTTTCTGCAACAGTTTCTTACTTCTGTTGTATAGTTTGTTTATAGCAGGGGACCTCCAGATTGGCTTCCTTGTTTGGAGGAGAGCATCTTGTTTCTATTTGGGATGGCACGATTCATGCAATAGTGGATGTGCTCATACAGTGCCTTAGTGTAGGATTCAGCCATCAAACTTTCAGCTCCCATCTGCATGGGTGTCATGAAGTTTGTCACTTCTGACTTGAGTAACATTAAGTTGGCTTTGAAGAAGTTTTTTACAGATGTTTCCTTCCTGGGGGGTGGGGGTGGGATGTGGATGTCAAGGGTGATTAGCTTATGGTCAGACCTGACCAATGAGGGGGTGACCACTGGTGTGCAGCATCTATCTTCCATCTTGGTAATGACCAGGTCTAGGATATTGGAGCCCCTGGTGGGACAATGGATTAGTTGATCCAGGGTGTTGGAATTTATGAATTCCAAGAACATTTTGGAAAAAGTGTTGGTACCTGAGTAGTTTTCCCATTTAATGACAGGGTAGTGAAATCACCCAGTATTAGGGTGTTTTGTTGTATCTTAATATTTTGCAGTATGTTTAGAAAGGTGTAATGAGAATCTTGGGGCATGGTGAGGGATCTGTAGCAAGCTACAATTTGGATTGCAGTCTTACCTAGTGTTAGTTGCACCTGGAGAATTTCAGATGCATTGTGTTGGGCAGGTAGCCTGGAGGTGTGAATATCCTTGTTGAATATGGACACTCCTCCTCGGTCTTGGTTCGGTGGCCAAAAGGTGTGGTAAGAGTTGTAGCCTGGTATTGCAGCCATGCTCTTTGGAATCTTGAACCAGGTCTCAGTTATCGCACAGATATCGATGTTCTCCATTTTTAGGAGTGCCTCAAGAGAGTGCATTTTGAGGTTTAGACTTCTTGCATTGAGTAGCATTGCCTTCAGATTTTGCATGCTTGTATCTGTTATGGTGGTGGTTTTGTCATTTGAACCTTGCCTGAAAAAGGCACTATAGTGGTGGCAATAGCTTTAGCCAACAACCTGAATCCCAGGGGTGACAGGTGCAGACCATCTCTGGCAAAGCATCGTGGTTTGTCGATCATGTCGTCCAAGGCAGACAGATACTGGATCCCCTTTGAATGACACCAGAAGCTTAGCCAATTGTTGAAGTCAATCATTTTGTCCTTATACTGTGGTATCATTCTGGGCGAAGGCAGGATGCTACTCAGGGCTAGGGTCATACCTGCCTGGGCCACATGATCCCAGAGCTCTTCCATGTCTCTTTTTATGTAGTCCAGGGAGGTACGTCTCAAGTCATTCACTCCAACATGGACAATGACAGAGTCGTATTTGTACTTGTTGTGGAGTGACTTGAGTGCATGCATTATGTGGCGGATCCTGGCACCCGACAGGCAGCTGACTGTAATTTTCTCCTTGTTCAGTCTGATGAGTGGGACAAGAGTGTGCTTGACTATAGAGTCACCTATGACTAAAGTGTTGGGTATGTTGTCTTGCATTAGAGGCTGTTGCTGGGTGGCACACTGGTGTTGTGAGCTATGTGTCACTTTTGTTGTGACTGGTGTTTGTTTGCGTTTCAGCTTCGGAGGTCCTTGTTGCTTGAGCAGGTTAATGTTAAGGGCCTCTGCATATGTGGGTTTAGTGTTGCTATGTGTGGGTGTTGATGGTGTGGATTTTGAAGGGCTATGTGTTGCTTGAGGTGTAATGCAGGAGTTAACCTTCTCCTCTTGACTGTCTAGCACAATCTTGGCTGGAGAAAGCTTTGCTTCCAGTTTGGCTATGTAAGTGCATCTCTCACAGGTTGTAGTGTTGGGTGGTAGGAGGACAGGGTTGTCTGTGTACATGAGGAAGTTGCTGCATTGCCACAGTATGCCCAGATTCACCAGGTGGATTGGAGAAATCACGGAAGCTGACCCTTGGTCAGGCCTGTTTAGGTGCTTTTTTTGTAAAATACAATAGCTGTTTTCCCTCACCTTTGCAAGGTACTTTGCAATTATAGGCTGTTTAGTGCCTATGATTAATTTCTGCTTATTAGCAAGGAGAGTTGAGTGCTTGTATCAGTTTAGGACTTCCTAGTGCTTTCCAGCAGGTTCTAGAGCAAGTGCTAGTTACAGGGGTTCAGATTTTAGTGCTACTACTGAGAAACCAGCTAGTTCTAAGGGAAAATTTGAACAGCAGACTTTCTGGCACCTGGAATAGTTTAACCGTAGCCCCGCTGTGCTGCACGATGCGAAAAATGCACAATCACACACATTTTTTAAGCCAGAAAGTTGAAGGAGATAGAAATCAGCCCAAAATGGCTAATAAAATTACAATTTCAGAGCTGGATACCACTCCTCTAGTGATAGATATGCAGTACAATTTTTTTTTTTTTTTTTTTTTTTTTTTTTTTTTTTTTAAGAACGGGAGAAAGGAGGAACAGAAGGAAAGAATCTAAGTGGGTTGACCTTCTCAGATATTCTCTCAGTATTAGGTAGAATGAGCTAATGCCACTAGACTGGGAGGAGTGCAAGAAACACTCTGTAAATGTGACACTTGTGAATAGACACACCCAGCACAAGAAACATTTTGAAATGGCTATAATTTTACTGTATTTCACAAAATAGTTGCACTTTGCATGCAATAAACTCTTTGAAATAAATGCACAGTAATAAGCGCACACTGTAAGCATTTTTACACACTTTGAGATACTTCAAATAACTTTTAATTATGCCCTTGATACAATATGAAGTCATAGTTATGCCAGAACACAGCACTTTGCCAAAATGCATGCAGTCGCCTTGCTTCATTTTTGCTTAATGTGGCCTTTTCACCCTTATTATATTCATTTTGCTTGTTTAAGCCATTTTCATGCCCATTGTACTTGTCTTGTGCTTGTTTTATTCTATACATGCCCGTTTTGCCTTAAACACACTCGTTTTACTTTAAACGTGCTCATTTCGCTTTTCTGTTAATCTCGTAATCAAATACCTTTATTTTAAACATCTCTCTTAGTTAATAAACCTTCTGTGCATTCTGCTTGCTTAATAATGTGGTTTGTGCCCTTGTAATGCCCCGTTTTGTCTTTTTTACAAAATAAAGTTTGTGCTAATTCTCATTGCATTTGATTCTTTTCTGGCCCTTTTTGTGCTCATTTCTCTTAGTGTGTACCTTCACTGTCATCTCTGCACCTCATGGCTCTGAATATTATTCTCTGTGATCCCAGTTCTGACACCATGTCGCTCTCCTGC